>NC_092213.1:819194-822084 GCF_043381705.1 Parasteatoda tepidariorum
TATATATATATATATATTAGAGTCTCCTTGGCCTTACGGGCTAACCGTGGAAGATTTTCTTGGTTTTCTTCCCCATGTAACGCAAATGCAGATTAGTTTAATCAAAAAGCTCTCCATAAAGGTCGATTTCTCCCAATACTGGATCCAGGAGTTTCCTTGTCTTCTGGATTGGGTTCAAAATGACAAAGCTATGGAGTTGATTATTAATAATCGTAATCCCAAAAATTGGGTCTGTTGTTCAACGTCGGTTATAAAATCAAATCAAATCATGCACAATGGATAAATTTCTCCTGTCTTTCTGCAGTATCGCGCGGAGAAAAAACATCACTTTTTTGTATCCCTATTACGCGACCACGTCCAAAGTCAGTGAGCTGTTGATAATAGCTTCTTGACAAACAGCAACTCACTATGTCAAAATTTAACAAAAAATAACTCTTACGAACTGTAGAACAAATATTTGAAACAACCCTGATTTACATGTTCACAGTGGCGCTACTAGTGCCTAACTTAAGCACCAAGCGCGAAATTTGAATAGAAATTATCTTTTAGTTGTATAATCCAAATTTAGTTTATCTTGCACAACTTCTTCTTTGATGTTGGGATTTTTTTTCCGTCAGCGAATGTAATATTACATTCGAAGATATTTATCTTCGATTTATCTTAAACAATCAATCACTTATCATTGTCAGATTTAAATAGTTCATTGCTTCCTATTTTCTAAAAAAAACTTTCTCCTTGAATGTGTGAAAAAAAGGAAAGAGATAAGTGGAGAAAAAGTCAAATAATATATGTAGATTCAAAAGAAAAAATGTGTTTTTAATCTACATTCCTTAGACGGATTTATTTCTTCACGTTTGGAAAATCGATGACTCCTTAAAGATGAAAAAAACGTTTTATTGTTAAAAGCGTTTTATTTATTTTGCCCTTTGATTTATGATTGGGTTGCTATTTTATATTATTTTTGCAATTATTGAGAAGTTTTTAACTTTGTATGGAAGCAACTTATTTTGATATTCTTAAGGGGAGAATAATAAACTAAAGAAAAACTTTAAAAAAAGTTGTGGCTATTGATTGAACAGCTACAAATGATAAGCTTTTAAACTTTTTTCTTCATCATTTAACTGTACCGTTGCTTTGTTAGCTTCCATTTTTTTCCCTCCTTTTATTCTCTGGTAATAAGAAGAATCATTCACAGTAGCTGTGGTCATACCGGTCCAAACTTATCTTTTTAAAATAATATTATATTGGATAACACAACATAAAAAGATACAGTGAACTTCCTCGAAAAAGACTTCGTTCTAAAGATCGGATTTTTCACGCACTTAATGGATGCCCCAGTGGGATGGAGCGCCATGAGGTGAGTTTTGAAATATATAATAAGATATGCTAATTAATCAGTGTTAACAAAATTGGAAGCAGACTTTTCTCACTTAAACAAATTTTTTTCGATGCATTGGTTATATAGGGGAATTTAGAAAATAGAATCGAAATAGTTTCCTTTTTTGCGTATTTTACAATAAATTTGGGAATTTTCTAAGGGAGAAAAATCATATTGCACACAATTGTAAAATTAGCTAATTCCAAACATGAAATAATATTTATGATTGTTGATGTTTTAATTAATTATAGGATAAAAATTATGAATTGTATAACATTAAAATTTCGCATAATTTTAAACTATTTAATTTTTAATTACAAAATACTTTGATTCCGTTTTAAATTTAGATTTTGTCACTTACAATTACGTAGAAAAATAATGCAAAATTTTTTATAATTTACAACATTTCAAAGTTCATAAATTTAGTTTTGATATTACAATTGGAATAAATACCTTATAAGCATTGCTAACTTTTGGTATATAAATGATATTTTGACGTACTGAGATACAAACTATTAGTTCGAGGGTGCATCCTTTAAGCTACTAACTTTTTAATATGTAATCTTCTAAATAACAGGAGAAAAAACACCGTTTAATGACTTTTTATCAAGGGACCAGATTTTGACATACTATTTAATTTCACAGATAATACATATATAAACTCTAAATTCGAGGGTCTAACATTAACTATGCAATCTCCTTAAAAATAGAGGACAAAACACTTTTTTGAGGGTTTGTTTGAATTCAAGAACTTCCGCATTCTAGTAAGTATGGTTTCAATGGGCAATTACATCATCTCTTAATTTTTTTATATTTTCAATCCTAACTTATTGAAAATTCACTCCTGAAACCGAAAATCTGATTTTTTTTCTCCAAATGTTTATTTATTTAGTTATTAAACATTTAAATTACCCAAATAGGCCTCCATAAGTGATGTAATCAAAAACGTTCCCTTATTGGTTATCACGTCACATGTGTTGAATAGAAACGTGCCGCCTTCATCCGCTAAGGCTATTTCAATGCTCTTTTAGTTTTGATATCACTTACATCATATGAACATCCTTTGTAAGTCATTAGTAAAGGCTAACCGTGGGAGGTTTTCGTGGTTTTCCTCTCCATGTAACAAGGTTACGGACTTGAACATTAATAGTCGTAAACAAAAAAAAACTGGGTTGCCTGTTCAACGACGGTTATAGAATCAAACTGGTTTTAAAGTTTTCAATTTCCTTTATCCTAATACTGATTCTTAAGATTTTCATATTTAAAAAGTAGTTTGCTAACCCCTAATTTGTAAATTTTTTTAAACTTAATTCTCAAAGAAAAGGCTGATTCTAAAATTATGTATGAAGACATAGATCACAAAACACTCTGCACTGTATCAAGACGTTTCCGTTTTCATAATTATGTATTGAATGTTTGTAAAAGATTACTTTATTGAGAAATATTATTATTTTATGTTTGATATCATGTTTTTATCATGCATTAGGAAAAAGTTTATATATATATATATAT
>NC_092213.1:822963-825079 GCF_043381705.1 Parasteatoda tepidariorum
AGATTTCCCCCCCCCCCATTAAATTTTACCTGACGACGTTAACGGAATCAACATTTATTTTCGGTTGAAATCAATGATGTTAAAGTTCACAGAAAACATTATTTTATTCCACTTATTTTTTAAGTTAAAATAATACCCCATTACAGCCTATTTATTTAATTAAAATCCGTCGTAGATAGATAGAAATATTATACATTTAGTTATAGAATGGATGATTTTATTAATTACATTGAAACAAATCGGTATTTTCATAAATCCAGTCCATTGAAAAATATGAATCCATCATCGTTTCAATCTGTGTGCTAACTTTCCAAAATTCAAATAATGAAATTTAATTTTGCTTCCTTTTTTTAATTTTTTACTACAGTTAAAGGATTTTCTTTTTAAGTAAATATTTACTAAGACAGTATCTTCTTTTTTTTTTTAACTTAAATATTTAAACGCCCATAACGTTTATATTTAGCATTCTTTATGTGATTAGGAATTTCTCTTCAGTCAGAAATTATTCTTATTTTTAACTTTATTGATTTTAATTCCCGTTTCTAAAATATAGTATTTACAAAGTATGGTTGTTGTTAATCTCCCCTCATTATTTTTGAAAAATATTTGTCAGTAAAGAATTGCAATGAGGAATTCCAAAATAGTAAAATTAATACATTATACATTTTTAATTAAAAAACACAATATTTAAAATAGTTGTACAGTTTAAGCATCGCGAAAACGAATCAACACTTTCCAGAATCTACCCCATTGAAATATATCTGTCCATCATCTTCATCGCCATAATCTACTTAAAATTTCATTTAATGATATCTAATATCATTAAGCTTGACGTTTTTGTTTTACTGAAGCTAAAGAATAATTAAAAATAAACTTTTACAAAATTATAAGAAATTATATAATGCACATTCTTTATTATTTATTAAATAATTAAAAAATAGTTATAATATTAATAAAAATAATATTGATATTTTTTTAATACTTTTAATTTTTTGAGTAAATAGGAACTTTGCCATGGTTAAAAAATTTTTTTATATCTGTATATATAAAAATCTCTTGTCACAGTTTTAGTGTTTAAACTCCTCCGAAGCGGCTTGACCGATTTTGATGATATTTTATATGTATATTCAGTAGGTCTGAGAATAGGTTTATAACTAATTTTTTTTCATATTTTGGACAGATTTAACGTATATTTTAAATATATCTTTATTTAATCGTATTCGGATTTAAACTAGACATAGAAACATAATAAATCAGAAACAATATTCACCCACGTTGCAACAAGTCATATTAAACTCTAATACAAGCTCTAATACTCTAATACTAAGTCATATAATATAGCTCGCCCTTGAAAGAAGAGCATCAAATATATTTGAAAGTTCAAGTATGTGAATAAAGGCAGTGATATGGCAGTATTTCGAGTTGAAAATATCAATGTGACTGCTCTTCCAGTGAATAACAATTATGAAATAACGCTGTATCAAATTGGCCGGTACATCAGCTCCAATGAAGCTGTTCGGCGTATCTTTGGTTTCCCAATTCATGAACGGGATCCAGCCGTTATTCATTTAGCCGTCCATCTTGAAAACGGTCAGAGCGTATGTTTCACGAACGAGACAGTCCGAGCTATAAATCCACCAAAAACTACACTACTTTTTGAATTGTGTAATCGTGCGGATGCTTTTGGTGCCTTTGCACGGACATTACTCTACTCAGAAGTACCACACTATTTCACATGGGCTCAAACAAAAAAATGGACAACCCGCAAGTAAGGAACACTGGTTGATGCAACGTAAAGTCGATGGACATCAGCATCCAACGTATAAAGATGAACTCGGCTTGCTGGAAGACGTCAACCAGTGGGAATGTATGCTTGCTGATGCAGCATTGTACTGTAATGCAAAGCAAATTCGTCTACTATTCTCTATAGTATTAACTACATGTTTTCCGGCCCGTATAGAAACGTTACGGATAATCACGAAGATTCGAAGACTGATGATATACGGTATCAACATCGCACACGTTGCAACGATCTAACGATAGCATTCAGCGATGCTATGTACAATGAAGCACTGATTGCTATTGAGGATCTTTGCATTATTATTGCCAACTGGCC
>NC_092213.1:828215-860593 GCF_043381705.1 Parasteatoda tepidariorum
TAGAGTTTCAGTTACACTTGCAGTTGCACATATTTTTCTCTCGTGTGATAGAGGCATTAGGAAAGTAATAAAACGTTTTCAGGGATTCTGGATGCATTAAGATTTTTAAAAAAAATTATGTAAGTGTCCATTGCTTAATCATGAAAACATTCGGAACTAATAAATCGAATCGCAAACTTATTGCATAAAATTTCAGTCAATTTTGCATTTAAAAAAAAAATAAATAATTATTTTTTTAATTAATGATCAAAACAATTTCGTTTCATAAGGTGCACAAATTTTTACTCCCTTTTAAACTATGTGATTTATAAAGTTACAGTACGAAAATTGTCTAAAATCACTGAAATAATTCTTGGGAAAAGAAAATTTAAAAATCCAATTTTTCTAATTTTAGATAAGTATTACAAAAGATCATTTTTTAAATTTGTCTTACTTTGATTTACTTAAAAAGTTACAATATTTTTAGAAAGTTTTTATGACCCATTCAAACCAGGTTATAACAAGTGATATCAAAATTTATATTTCCAGGAAATTCTTTTTTTTTTACGAAATATCTCAAATGTAACTAATTTACATTGTTTTTATGTTAGTTAATATTATTGTTTACCCATATGAAATTTAAGAACACTGTCAATGAAGTCGTAAATACATGTGATATTATCAAAGTGATTGCAATTTTACCGCATTCTCAAATTTTTATTATCTATAATACTCGTGAATTTATCATATTTGATATTTATCGCTTCCAATATTGATCACGATACTATAGTTGATAATAGTTATCGTACATAAAGTACTTTATTCGCAATTTATCATAATAATTTTTATAAAAACATCGTTATTGTGAATTTCAAGAGTTATTGATATTTTGAAATATATCTCTCAACATTATTGATATGCTTTTTAATAGCAACATAATATTTTTTTGTTTTGTACTTAGTCATAATATTATCTTATAAAATTGATACTTATTATAAGGCATGATATTCACGATATAGCACAACAATAATTTTCGCTATATCATTATCACGATGTTTTAAAAAAAAATATTGTCATTCAACGATCTGTTGTCCAAATGGATCGTTCAACTAGTCATTATCAACCAATTGATAATCGCCAGATGTGTTTATTTGTCTGAAAAACACGGAAAGTTCAACAATCGGGGTTGCTTCTTATTACTCCTCAGAGAGCAAACATATTCGTCTACAACAAGAAGCGTTGCCTCATCGAATTCGTAGCATTGTCTCTTTTTAGCAACAATGAAGACCGAATGCGTTAAAGTCATTATCTCTAATCATCATTATATTAGTAACCGATACCAATTCAAGAGACATGCAATTAATTAGGGCCATGTATCTTGAGTTTAAAAAAAAAATTCTCAACAAAGTAAAACAAACAGCCGATAATCTAAATTAGAATAAAGTTTTGTATTTTAATTTATTTCTTTTTGAATGACATGCTCAATTAGTGAGGATAACTCAATAAGTCAAAAAATAGCAAATACAGTAATTAAATTACTGAATGGTTATATACTAGATTAATCCAAGTAAGCATTATCATTGCACACAAATAAACAATTTCACAAGACTTGATTGCGGAAGAAGAAAAAAAATTAATATCAGATTGTGCTATTTTGTCTGAATTACTTTTTTAATGACTGATAAATTTTTACTTAAGCCTAAAACTATTTCACTTTCTATTGCTGTGAGAATTTCGCCTAAAATTATCATTATATAAAAAAAATTATTCTTAAATTATTAAAACATCAAAATAATTTTGAAGTGATTATATTGTAAATGTAATTTTTAAATTATTATTAAATAAAAGCGTTTAAAAAAATTTTATTATGAAATTTGTTTCCTAATGAACGATCGATAAATATAGTTTCAGAAGGACTTAACAAAACCGAAGTTAGAAAAAAATTATACATTAAGGATCGCAAATAAATTTTTGAACAAAGAAAAATCAAAATTTGGCGAACTCTTAACGAAGAAAATGAAATTTAAGACATCAAAACGGAAATCGTAACCTATTCTTCTTGTATTTTGGAACAACCAGAGTTATGAATATTGCAGATATTTCACAAATAATAGAATTTTTCGGTCGAAAAAACCTACTATATATGAAAACATTCATTGTAACGTACAAAAAATAGAAAACGGAATAGGGTAAACCAACCAATGAAGGAACATTTCATATATATTGGTTAAAAATAAGATTTTGAAAGTTTTTCTTTAGATTGATTGCAAACAATAGCTTACTGCCAAACAATAGGAAGTCATCTAACAATGTATTGAATTACCTGGTAACATAGTGTCCTCTGGAAAAAATTTTGAATTTGTTATTATCTGTGCAACACCTTGTTTCTTTGATAAAATTATAAGGTGAGTGCTTGTATTTATCTGTTTAAAGTGGAATTAATTGCATGTAGTAGTTTTATTTTTCTCACTGTGAAAAAGAAAATTCAAAATATAGTTATTGAAGTTGCGTTTTATTTATTTTAAGCATCATAGCATAAGCAAGTACTGAGGTAAGGGGATGTTTTTTTTTTACTGGATCACCAAGCGATTAAAAACCAGTGAAGGAACAAGTGTTCCTTTACTGGGTTTTTTCTAAGTTAAAGAAAATAAAAATAAAAAAAACTTTAATTTTCTTGTACCTTTAGCGATGTTATGCATCAAAAGTATGTTAAAAAAACAAACAAAAAACTTCTAATCAGCGAGGGGACAGGCATGTTCCTTTACTGGGCACAGATTTCCCAGTGAATAAACAGTATGTGTTAATATGTTGACACTTTACTTTTCAATTCATGATTACAAAAAAAAAAGTTAACATTTTCCAAGTATTTCTATGTTATAATTTCAAGAATAGGCTTGTTTTTAGATATTTGTATGGCTTATAAATTCATAAAGAGCATTAAAAAATAACCAAAATTAAGTGTTCCTTTACTGGGCGTTCATTCACTGGTAAGAGCTGTTCCTTCACTTGGTCTTCTTACTACTTGTTATTTGAACCTCCAAAACTTTAAAACAATATTATGTAAGTTCTCTAAAAAAAAATTTGCATAATTTGCAATTAGTAACAAATATGTTGAAACTGTCATTTAACTAAAATTACGAATTTTGAAATTATTATGATTTTTTAAAAGGCAAAAGAAGATTAAGTGTTCCTTCACTGGTTATAGTTTACCCTACTTAAGTAATTTTGATCCAGTGATCGGAATGGATGAATTAAGATATAATCTAAATTAATCTATGTCTAAAGGCTAAGCCTAATTGATATGTGCAGATAATAAGTTACAATGAACTTTTTCTGAATTCTTGTTATCGATGTTATTGATTGTAACACTCAAGGTAGGGAAAATAGCCTCCATGTAGAAAATATGCCCCCCCCCCCCCNATGCCCCCCCCCCCCAATATCATAAGAAGAAACCTATTATTGGATCGCCAGTCTTTTCGCGCCGCTAATGTTAATCAAACTTTTTACACTTTATATCAAAACAATTCGCACTTTAAATTTTTTAACTCTCAATAACTATTTGACCGATTACGTTCAAATTTTGTATTTGGTTAGAATGAATTTTCAGTTCAAAATAACTGAAACACAATAATCGAATTTAATTCTTCTTCATCGTTTTATTTCAAATCTATTCTCTGTACAGAATGATGTTCTTTTACGAACAAAATAAATTTTTTTTATTCTCTTTTGGAATAAACAACGAGAAACCGAAAAATTCAATGTGGACACATAAAACAATATTTGCCGGGGAATGCTAATTGGTGAGGCCGGTGTTTCGAGAATAGAAAGTGGCTCATCCAGTGATGGGGAAGGTGACCTACTTGTTTAACTGGATGACCCTGAGTCGCCGTTATATCAGGAAAAGTGAGATCGAGGAATGCCATTTCCTACAAAGTCACTTTCTGTTTTTACACTGACATTTAAGATTAACTTGTGTCCCGTGAGAAGATATATGACTTTTCGGTTGAGCCATTGTTACGAACAGTTTTGCCTCTTGTTTCACTGTTCTGAAAGTATTCTGTATTGCCGTGATTATTTGTATTGAAGTTAGAATCCATATTAATCAGAAACCGTTATTTCTTAACCAATTATCTTTCTCAACTAAAGGGTTAGAACTTAGTGAGTCAAAAGTTTTTTTTAAATTTACTTTGTAATAGGAAAACAGGATGTTCCAAATATTTACAACATTTATATGTTTTTTCAAATGAAAGTTCTAAACGTTATTAAATTTAATTTTACTTAGTGCTTTTTTATGCCGGCACAATAGAAGACGCTTTTATAAGACTGTCTGGCTCAGAGGGAAGAGGAAAAAAACGCATGAGTAAAGCCCTTTTGTCATATTAACATTTGGTTGACCGGCAATATTACACGGAAACTACGTCGTGAAACTATAATTTTATAATTGAATATAGAAGTAAAGTTAAACATTCTAAACGATTTGAAAAACTTTTGAAATGCCTTATATCGCTCTGGGCTTCATAAATTGAAATCGATATTACAAGTGCAATGCCGAAATAACTCGTCCTTAGTCAACAACGTTTGGGCATGAAAAGACGAGATAATTCGTTACCGGTAAACTATGAGTAAAAAGAATGCGTTAATGTCAAGTTTGCGTTATCTTGTTGCATAAAACGCATTTCGATCCTAGAAATTTCTTTCTTTTACTTGTGACTTATAAAATTAGAAAGATGCTGTTTTATTATACCTTATTTTGTTGTGCTTATTATTAATATGTAATCAGTTTAGCTGCTTAAAAGATTTCAATTTCAAGATTTGCTTTAGCATGATTAAACGACATCACTTTAGCGTTCTTTTTTTTTTTTTTTTTTTTTTTTTTTTTTTTTTTTTTTTTTTTTTTTTTTTTTTTTTTTTTTTTTTTTTTTATTCCTCAAATTTTAGCAACATTCTGACTAAGCTTCTGTCAAAGCTGCGAGTAAAGATTGCTCACAAACTTTCACTATCCATCCATAAATATAACTCTACATTAAAAGTGTTATGTTATTAATAATTTTACAAATATGAAAAAAAATTATTGCAACAAATTTCATTAAATTCATTCATAAATGACTTTCTAGTGCTTATGAGTGAATTTCCGATCGGGTTTGAAGAAATATTTTTTAACTACGCAAACTTACAGAATGAATCAGATAAAAGCACGTTTTATTTCAATCAAAAATTATATATAACTAGGGATCACGTCAGCATAAAACAATGCGAAATGTCGCCACCATCATCCGCATGAAAAACGAATCCGCCACTTAAAATATTCACTGATAGAAAATTTGCGTATCGCAATTTATACTGTCGTATTTAAAAGAAAGCGATTTCAAGAAAAAGCAATCACCAAAACCATATTCAAAATCAAGAGCGTCAAACAGTGATTAACAGTCAAATGTTTCGATTCCTGATTCGTGCGTAGCTATCGTACCGTAAAAAAAAGTTTTCAAACCACATGGAGTTTAAATATTTTAAAATTGGAATATCATCTGTTCTTTGCATAAATCTCTACAACAATTGATTTTGTATTTGTAAAGATTTTTTGTCTACCATGTTAAACTTTCATTGCTAATGTATACCCTAATTATAAGAAAATTAAAGATAAAAAAAAAAAATCATAAATTTATTTAGAATACTTCTTCTTTTTAGTCAAAAAAGTTTGTTTTTGAAATCATTAGTTTAGATATACTGTTTGTTTATTTACAAGAAGAAACCATTACATACTATTTTTTCTTTATCATACAAATCTGATAAAATGTACATTTAATAGTTAAAATCGAATAAAATTTGTGAGAAAAATTCCCTCCTCACATTTTTGGCTATAAATTACTAATGTTCAACTGAATTTACAAATTCTGTACAATGCGAAGATTGATAAACATTATAAATTTTATTCTACCTATCAGATTAACACATTTCAATGTTTTGGTTAAAGTCACTAAACTCAAATACGCTAATTATAATTTCAAAACGCACTTTTTCTAAACAGTTTTTTTCGATAAATGCTTAGTGATCAAAATATATCTTGAAACCATTAGTTTAGTCAGGTAAACGTTTTAAGCTCCTTAATGTTAAATTTAAATTTTTCCTTGTTACAATGATAATAATAAGAGTATTTTTAAATTTTCATTTTTCAAGAAATATTTTACCAAATCCATTCAAATTTGGCTTTTTCTCACATAAAATTAGCTGATTAAAATGAAGCAAAATATTTATTTGAAAATGTTTCGACCTCACGTAAATAATAAAAATTAATAAATAATAGTAGTAAATAATTGCTATGTAGAATTATCTTTGATAAAAAAAAGTTTTATATCCTTGTGCAAAAATTATTCGCCCATCTTAAATAGTTCCAGGGTAAAATATGCAGAACGCGAAGTTTACATACAGAAGAAGCTCAAACGTTCTACTGGTCTTCTGCCTAAAAATGTTTAATATATTTTCCAAATTGTGACTGTCCCCCTTTTTTGGCAGTTAAGAATCCAAAACCGTCGAAAAAAGATAAGCTTATTCAGAGAAAATATATTCTTGTATCTATGACTTAAAATATCGTTTATACAAGTATTTTAGCATACATAAGTTAGCCCCTCGAATCATTGAAATTGCAACAAGTACCCGTAATTCCATCATTAGCACAGATGAATTTTTATTATTTATAACTTCATTAAAAAGACACTCAGTTCCGGAAGTTCCCACAGTTAAATGATATACACCTAGGAAGTTCACTTTTTTTTCTTTCAAATCAGCTCTTATAATGCCTTTTTTGTGGTAAATAATTTAGACTTCAATATTTTAAAAGCAAAATGATTAATTTGCTCTTCAAAATCGAACGGTCAATAAGACCTTCTGCAACAATGGTCTACGACAAATATCGATCAAAATATGTTGTACCCATTAAACTAAACTTTATTATTAATAAAGGAATGCGTTCATTTCCGGCTTTCTGTTTTTACACCTTTCTTTGCATTCGATTTAAGTTATGAAGATAATTGGCTTTTTGATTAATACAGTTTTTACGTTCTGTGTTTTGTTTTAGTGTGTTATAGATATTCGGACTTTTTTTTCCTTCCTTATATTTACCATTAGTCTAAATTCCAACCATCGTAGTGTTTATTAATTTGTAAATTGTGAAACTGGAACTTGTTTTATTATTTCATAAACCGCTAAAATTTATTATTGGATTTAATTTATTTCTTGTAATAAATGTCTCTTTATTGCTCATTAGAAACACTAATAAGTGAACAAACGTTGCAAACAAAAACATAATGGTTGACGTTTTTGCTCAAATTTCTTATGAAGCACAAAACAAATCTTCCTGGGACTATGAACAAAGTTCGGCTTTAACCTTGCCCCCCCCCCTACGGGGCATCCCGGGAAGGATCATCAGTTTAGGCCAAATCCTCAATTCTGTTTTAAAAAAAGTCTTTTAAAAATCACTTCAATTCCTTTTTTTTTCTTTTGGTTCCAGTTTCTTTTAATGGTATCAAAGTTGAAATTTCTCGGGAAAAATTTAATTCTTAAATCATAATAAACTGGACAGACAGTAAGTATGTGTTCGATATCTTCATAACTTTTACAAGCTTTACAGTTCGGGTCTTTCCCGAACAATTTTGACTGATAACTACCCTGGGCTCCATTGTTAGTTAGAAATTGATTGATATAGAAATCGGAGTAGATTTTTCGATTACTGACTTTTGGGAGAAATTGGTAAGTGTGTCAACCCTTTGTATTATTATTGTCCTATCTTTGCTGCCATGTTGAAAAGTTATTCTTCATAAGTTCTGTTCTTGTTGTCTGTTTTGATGGTATGTCATATAGATCTATTGTTATGTTCATCATATGTTCATAGTCATATAGGACTATGAACACATGATGCATGTCATACTTTTCAGTACAGAAGTAGCTTGAAATAAAATAAAACAAAATAAAATATTAAAAACAAGAATCAAAGAGTATTTCCATTTTGCTGAATGAAATTTTGAACTTCAGAGTAATGTTTGTCTGAGAAGTAAAGGTTGTCTGTGCCCAATGCTCACCACCTTGCCATATAATCAGCAATTTCCGCATTGTGGAGCCCTAACCAGCATGAACCCACAAAGGGCAGTAGCAGGAATGGTTTACGTTTATTTTAGTCAATAAATGAAATTATATACCATTTTTAATAAAAGGAAACAAAATTTATTCGCAAGAGGAAGGCATAATTTTTCATAATTTCTCGTAGCATTGGAAGGATTTTGCTCTACCTATTTTAATGGAGATGTCAATTTTATCGGCACAAACTTCTTAATATTTATTTTATAATTAGAAAATTGCACTTTAAGATCGCTATCGCTCTCTAATCACCGAAAATTCCGACACACTTCTATCCCAGCCAGTTTCCCCTGCTTTTCTACTAAGTTTAGCTAATACTGAAATGTTAAGGTCTTGAAATTTTTTTATATTTTACTTTTATTGCATTAAAGACTAGACTTTCTTCTATATATTACTCACCAATCTTTAGAGCTTTGTAATTTAAGTACTCTAAATAAATTAGAAATTTAAACAAAGAACGACGCATTGCTCATAGTTTCATTTGTGTACAGAGAAAATTGCAGTAAAATTTTCTTCTGATCGGCATCTTCTGATTCACAAAAAAACAGACCTGTTCGTCAGTTTTTTGAATTTAAAAGCAAGCTTTACTTTTTTATTTCAAACAAAAATTATCCTGAAGAATTTGGAATTTTTTTTCCAAAGAGATTCAAGATGAATTAAGACTTAAATTTTGGTTTCAATGAAGTTACATACTTTATTTGAATTTAATCCTTTAATTCTTAAGCTTGGATTGCTGCTATAATAGGTCAAAGCAAAAGCAAGGAAAGTTGCAAATGGGCAAAAGCAAGACGGTGTGGGTGTGTAATGTACTTAATTTTTTAAACAAAGAAAGTCCAAAATTGAAGGAAAAAATGCAACTTTTGGAACCTCTTTTTAAGTTGTCAACCTTCATGAATTGTAAACTAACTTCCCTCAAATATAAATGTAATTTAATTTATAATGCACGGTGAATAAAAATTAACTAACAACTTTGACTCTCAATTCATCTTAACGTAATATAATGCTCGGATTTGTTGTTTTCATATGTATTCAATTAATAAAAAGTAGCATTTTTTATTAATTGTATAAAATTTTTATTAATTGTATACAATTTTTATCAATTGAATGGAATTTTTTAGAAAAGAAATTAGAATTCATGAAATAAAATAGGAAGTATTTAAATGGGCAACAGCACGCAAATATGGAAATTCCTTATTTGCACACGATTAAATGGCTACAACCTTCAAGACGGTAGAGTTTTTGTCTGTTAAATCGAACACACGTGAGTGGCAAATTCGAAAATCCGCCTGAAAATTTGCATATTTCGTCAAGTAGAGCGGCACGGGCAGTGTCTCCACGGATGACAATAGACTCCAAGAAATAGAATAAAACTCTTTCAAGATCGTGATTTCAAAAGCCTGTCAGCACCCTAGACACTAATAAGGGTGTAAAGAATAAATCTAAGGAGTGAATTCATTAAGTTGGGGTCAAAATTTAGGAGGCTAGACAGTTGGAAATTGGCTTTTATATATATATATATATATATATATATCTTTTAACTATCTGTCTATTAATTTCTGTGGTCCTCTTCTATTTCAACTTTCAAATGTGCTGAGAATTACTTCCTGAGGAAACACAGAGCGTCCATCATATACGGATAAAATTTATCTCTTAAAAAGTAATATTTTAAGATTTTTTTCCGATTGTTTGCCTTTAATAAAACCGTTGCCTCAGAAATAAAGTAAATTTGTACTTGAATTTACCCTGGTAGTTTTTTCTGACAAAGAAAAATTACAAGAAAGTTAAGAAATTCTACCTTTTATGGCATATCTTATTGTTTGAGTCTCATCCTGTATCATGAATGCACTTCATTTTGATTGTTAATTAAATTTTTCTTTCAAAAAAATTTTTTTTTGATTGTATTGATGAGATTATTTTCCAACAGTTTTCTAACATTATATTTCCAGATAGAAACCACTTTTTCTGATATTATTTAAAGCTTGTTGACGTTTGTTTTAGTCATGAATCTTCTTCTTCGTAATTTTTATTTGAGAGAGTGTTAGTTTTGCCTTTGGTGCAGTTCTTACGTTACTCATCATTAAAATATCCACAATACTCGGGAACGTTTGAGGCTACAAAATATCTGAGCATAAGTTAAGACGGGATAAACCTTCGAGGTGATTATGGAGGCTCAACTGTGCCTCTAGTTTATAGCATGCACAGATGGGGTGACAACCGTAGGTTAATGACCCAAAATGCACGAAAGAACTTTTGGGTATCGTAAAGTATTGTAGTAACACCTTTAGTAATTTTTGATTTATTAATTAGAATTCCCCGCACTTTTGGTAGTAGCCGTTTCCGTTTTAGGTAGTGGTTCGAGGTTTGGTCTTAAATATGCTAATTAGTTCAGGCAGACGATATTTTAAGTTACGAATTCGTGAGAGTTACAAATACGATATTTTAAGGTATTACAAAACGTGCTGTTTAAAAAAAAACTTTTTTCCTTCAAAATATACTGATTTTCGACCATTAAAATCATCAAGTATCTGTAATTTCAAAAATATTTTAATCAGAAAAATTTAATCAACAGTTTCATCAGGAAAACGTTTGAAACTTTGGTTCTCTTAATATTAATTTCATTTGAAATATGTATGGAACTATTTAAACAAATCCAAACATTTTTTGCTCTCAATTTAAAAAAAAAATCGTTTAGCGAAGAAAAAAAAGTTCTTTGGAAAAAAGAGTTTTTGCAATCATTTATTATTTTATTTAGGCTGTTCGGACCCTATTTACCTTTTTGTATTTATTTATGCCACTAAATCTTAACGGAGATGTATATACACATATTGGAAACATACAATATGCTGATTCATAACGTGTTAGTTATAGGAACAATCTAAGTTTAGTTTGACTTAACGAGTTCTCATTTCACAAACAAAAAAGAATCAGTCATTTTATCAAGGATATTGAATAAAACAGAATTATTCTAAAATAAGAATGAATAAAAACTTAAAAGCATTCTGGAATCGCGGCGCTCGCCAAGGTGAATTCATTAACAATAAAAATCATCAGCGGAACAAACTCTTGAGTACGTCCGTTACAAAGAATAAAAAAATAAAAAAAAATAGTTGGCAATCTTTATCGCTACAGGTAGTAATGCAACGGTAAAGATGGTGTGGCAACAAAAGGTTCATTCAGGAAAATGGTAAATACCCGGATAAATAAGACCGCAATAAAAATCGGATTTAAAATATTCATTTTGTTAAATAGTCGTAAGTAATTATTAAAGTAGTGCTGAATAGTTCGTAACACACTTAATATTTATTCAGAATAATTTTACATTTTTGTTGAATTAAAAATTTAGTTACGAAGTAATTATTTGGATTTGTTTTTAATCCTTTCTAAAATGGCAGACGAAATTTTAAACATATATGGTGTCGCATACTGTCATACCAATTATTGGTGACGGAGCTTCCCTTTTTCGAGCTATAAGCATACACGTAAAATAAACGATATTCAAGTTATGGATCGAGAGGTGGAAGTACTACAGCAGAAATAAGTTTTCTATCTTATCATGCTAACTCATTCCTTCTGTATAAGTTTTATATTTTACCTTCGGTTATTTCTGCTGCCGACTATAATTAAATGTGCAGAGTGCAGGACTCTGTTTGTGTGATTTAACGGCAGCGGGAAAGATTTTAAATTGTCACTGAAATTCAATACTTAAAGAACTTTGACAATATCGCAGACATCTCTTGAAGATAGTTAAAATTGAAATTGACGTACTCCCACAAGGACCAAGTAGCGGAAAATAACTTAAATTGGTTAATGTATTGCTTAATATACCTTTCGGCTTGGTTTCCTTTAAAGCTTGTATGTTGCACAAAATACTTTTGAAAGGTGACCAAGCTGTTACCTAAATTCGGTTGGTGCTTTAATAATAAATAACAAAAAAAATATTTTTTCTTTTCTTCTAATGATAGTTTTTAATTTGAAATTCTTATTGCGTGATATAATACCATGTAATATTAAAATAGCATCTGCCAAATCCCTTACAGTGGAACATTGCTTAGAACAGTTCTTAAAAACGAAATTGAGCACCACAGTTATCTGAAATCATGCCTGACAATACAATTGCAGAATTTTTTCCCTCAGTGCAATAAAAAAAATTATTTTTATTTCAAAAATTATTTGCTTTCTCAGCTGTTATAAAAAGCAAAACATTAAATAAATACTAAGAACATATCAATTAATTTATGTATCTAACAGATTTAAAATCAGTTGCTCTTTGTGCAAATAAAAAAATAGAAAAAAATTATTATTATTTATTTATTTAATCATTTATTCTTAGACTTAAAGCGAATAGTTAGGAGACATAATCTTCGTAATCAACTACAAAAAAAAATTTATTACCCTTTTAGTTCAACTTTGACGAAAATAAAAATTTTGGCCATCATTAAAATAAATAATGAAAATAATAAATGAGCAAAAAAAATTTTTTTCTATAAATAAAAAATTTTTATAATTCATTTCAAAATTTTACTTATTTTTGCATTGAGACCCTCCATGTGGTCAATAATAGTAAAATTGAACATTTGAGAGAATCAGTTAAATATTTTAAATATACTACATTTAAATATAAGCAATTTAGAATATAAATGAGTTTATAAATTCTAATATATTGCATACATTAAATGTAAGTATTGTGAACTACTACGAAACACACTTATAAATTCTTGAAACACGTTCCCTAAAATATTTTATCACGAGAAATTGTTCCTTCTATTATCGTAACCATGACCCGAAATAGTAATCGTCTTATTTTTAAAGCGAGACTGAAAAAGTGTGAAAAGTGTTGCCAAACAGGAAATTATAAATTCGAACAATATTGTCCAGACGATTTTATGCTAGAATAAATTTACAAGTAAAATACCTTTCCTTCTATTCGATTTTACTGTACCTTTAATATATATTTTAAAGCTTTTGAAATTATTTTATATTGCAAGAACATTTTATTAAATTGCATACATCCCAATGAAAATCGTAGTTCTTAAATTAACATGACCAAATATTTAAATGAAAATTTATTCTTTTAAGCATGATTGCAAATAAATGATTTTTTTTTTCTTTTTGAATTTACTAATCATCCTCTGATTATCTTTGAACCTTAAATAAATAAATTAGAAAGATTGCATTTGATACTCATCTTACTCACTAAAATAACAATTGAACATAAAAAATTTATTTTTAATTTAAGAAATACCTTTTTGAATTGTAAGGTAAACAGACTTTTACTTGACTTTAATTAGCAAAATTAAGTCTAACTTACAGTTTTATCCTCATATAATAAATTTCACTTCAAAAATCAATGAAATATTTATCTTTTGTGATATGAAATAAATAATATTCTTATAACTTATGAAATTCAAAAATATTAGCAGAAAAACATATTTATTATTATTTTAGTATTACATGATTGGCGTTGTCTTAAATTTCTTGAATTACTTTTTAAGAATTATTTTACATAATTTTACTTTTCTCTAAGAAAAATATACTAAATTTAGTTTTCAAATTTTACAAAACCTAGGTTTTATTGATTTAAAATAATTTTTTACCCAAAATATTTGGTAAAGTACGTTTAAAATTTAAGAGAAAAAAGCGGACAATCGTTTGTGCAAACAATCCTATGAATAGGCTAACACATTTTGCGAACTTCAATGTTTGTTTTTGATATGTTTGTTGAGTCTTAGCATATTTGCAACAATAGTTTGTAAGTCGTACGAAATTTATAACCTCACAACAACATATATGCATATAAGCATAGTCAAAGCAACCAGAATATGTTAAAATTAACCGTGTTTCTAGGAACACCAAAAAGCACGGTAATTTTTACCGATGACCATTAAGTTTTTTGAAAAAATTAACAGTAAAATATTATTTTTTATTAAAATATTAATTGGTAATAAATGTGGTAAGTTTTGGTAATTTTACTAAAAATCAGTAATTTTAGCAGTACTAGTAAGTTTGATTTGACACAAAAATGCTATACTGGTGAGGTTGGTAATGATTTCGTGCTACAAGACGATAACGCAACGCCGCATTGGGATCGCATCGTGAGTTATTATCTTCAGCAGCAAACAATTCTGCGTATGGAATGGCCAGCTTGATCTCCGGATTTAAATCTTATCGAGCATTAGGAATAGAGCTTTAAGCAGACTTTTAGCTGCTCTCAATCATTCTCATGAGACCCTTGCCGCGCTTGCAACTGCTTGAACAATAAACAATGGCAACTATGACAGCATCACACATCATATATATATATATATATATATATATATAAAACACTCNAAACGGGGTCTTTTTACAGCGAGAATGATTTTTAAAATACTGTTTTGATCGCCTTTTTTTACTTGCTTTTACTCGTCTTATTTGAATTGTTTTGTTTGTATGTTATCTGATTTTTTTTTAATTAAACGGCAATGATTTTTTGAATACAGACAGGCCTATAATTTTTCACATTATTATATATATATATATATATATACATAATGATACTTAACATATATTTTTGACACGATTATTTAAATATTTAATTAGATAAAGTTTTGAACTGCCAATATAATGAAATACTTTGCATAAATCCTGTTTAAGGCATTTAATGAGTCTATGACCACTTGTACTCATACTTCACATTAAATAACTATTCTTAAATATTAATAGTTTATCTATATGGAGAACTTATTTATATTCTCCAGATTTTAAACTTTAATCATGTTGAAGTTGTGATCATTCAAAAAAATTATAATTTGGGAATTATGTTTAGATTTTTAATTTTAGTAAAAATTAAAAAGGAAAGAAAGCACATAAAATTTTTCAGTATTTTCGCACTTTGTTTTGAAAATCTAAAAATGTCCATTAAAATAATATATCTTTCACAGATTAGTTTCACTGCACTGATCGTAAAAGTCGTTCTTAGTAATAGTTCCCACCCTACTTTCCAATAAATAAATCTTTTTTTCGACAGTAAAAGATAAGAAATGGAGAAAAAAAAATTTTAAGTATTAAGATATTTTTACTAATTAGTAAGATTTTATTTAATTCCTTTGATTTTCTATAATAAAAAATAATAAATTCTTCTAATAATAATCTTCGAATAGTCTAATTTCTTTCTATATTAAAAAATCGAACAAAAAAGATGCCGATGCTATTAGACACATTTAGAAACACTTAATTGATCTGGGGTTATTTAAAAAAATTAGGAAAGTTTAAAAAACACAAATATAGTAGTTTTTATATTTATTTATTAACAATTAATACTTTATGACTATCTGCAAAAAATTATGATAATCAAAAAAATTCTTACAACATTGTATTTACTATTTGCATAATATTTATGCTGATCAATAAGAAATTTGCTTCGTTATTAAAATGGAAAAAAGTCATGTTTCAAGCAAGGCACTCAGTAGAAAAGAAATTGACAGAACAGAGTGGGAAACATGTACATTTTTTTCCTCTTTAAAGTATCGATACTTTTTAAGATGATTTGTTTTATAGCAAGATATTAATTTTTTTTTCTTTCACTTTGATTTTGCGAATTCAATAGCGGTCACCAAAATTTTACTTGTTATGGTTGGGCTACCCCTACTTTCTATTTTGTATATTTAATTTCTGAACGATGATTTTGGTACATTTTTGTACCATATATTATATCTGTGAAACCATTTATTATTATAAACATTAATGCATTGGTTAATCAAAAGAATTGTTTAGTTTAGCATTTAAAACAATTTCATCGGAGCTTATTGAAAAAAGAATTTAACTGGCATTTTAATGGATTTTTTGAAAACTAACATTATTTTTACAAAATTTTGCAACAGCAAAGAACTCGCAAACGACTATTTTATCTTACAGCTGGTAAAAAAATTCTCAGATGGCCTAAACTCATCTTAAATCTAAATTCGCTCTTCTCCAAAATATCGCCTGATACACAGGGCCCGACTTAGCCTAATTGGGGCCCGGGGCAAAAGCTTCCTTAGGGGCCCCCTCTGCTTTACTGTTTCAGTAAGAATAATGGAACTTCATGGAGATATTTAAATTTTTCACCTCATTATAGATAACAAGAAAATTGATTAGAACCTAAAATAGCTATAAAGTCCCGCCCCCTCCGAAGGTCAGATGAAATATCCTTGTCCATTTTATTGATTTTCTGATAATTCTATGTCCATCGCATGCCGAATGTCGTTTTCTGATTGTTACCTTTGTCATCTAGCTGTGAAAAATTCATGCCTTGCTGACATTAGGTCGGAAATCAGCTAAATTTTCACAATTACGATGGCTTAATTAAGTCAATCAAAAGCCTATATTTCTGAAAACATATTGCATTTTCAGATCTGTAAAAAATGTAGGCTTTTGATTTGCAGGCTTTTGAAATGCAGGCATGGATTTACGAAATATAGATCGTGTTCATACGATAGATTAACGATGAAGCTAACTTAAAACTGATGGATTTTACACTGCGCTGACATTTTGTTTAAAAAAAGTTTATTAAAGAAGGAAACGTGAAATAAACTTTCTATTCGATTTGGGGGCCCCTCTGATGTCGGGGACCAGGGCAACTGCCCCGTATGCCCCTGCCTTTGTCAGGCTGTGCTGATACCTACTTTCTCTTAAATTAGTGATCAGAATTAAGTTTTGTTCCCTAATCTTCTATTGCGACTCACAAGATGGAAAAAAAAATTATTCCGTGAATTTATCTATTAACCACGGGCTCGTTACTTCCGATTTAGAGTTTCTGAATCACATGCTGCAGATGTATTTTTTTCTTCTTCTTTTTACGTCTAGGTTGTCGTTTAAATTTTTTTACACTAAATTTGAAATATATATTTTGTTTGACAGCTTCAAAACAAAAGTGAGTTCACATTACTTCGATAATGAGTTGTAGCGAATCTAGCAATACATAAAAAATACAATGATGATGTCACAGGATTGACATGACGAAGGCATTACGCTTCAAGTTCATCGACCAAGCAATCAAAGCGTTACTAAATCAGAAATTATTATTACTTTAATGAACCTTCTCAAATACGAGCAATAAATTTCTATGTAACATTAAAACAGAATGAAATTTTCCATTGTTTTCGGTGCATTTTTATTATCCGGAAAATCACATTGTAAGATCCTGTTTTCCTATATTGATTTCCACATACCTTTGGCTATCGTCAGGATAAAATTAAGATAAGTTATAAATATATCGCTTTCCTATAAAATATTTTCGCATCCTTAATTTAGTAAAATGTTTAAAGCCTGTTTTCTAACTTTGGTACTTAGGGAAAAATAAGGTAAATATGAAAGTTTGGGATAAAGGGAAAAACGGGGTCTTTTTACAGCGAGAATGATTTTTAAAATACTGTTTTGATCGCCTTTTTTTACTTGCTTTTACTCGTCTTATTTGAATTGTTTTGTTTGTATGTTATCTGATTTTTTTTTAATTAAACGGCAATGATTTTTTGAATACAGACAGGCCTATAATTTTTCACATTATTACTTATGACATAGAAAGGAATACGGAAGGTTTACACTTTTCCAGTATACCTTAAACAGATGTTTTTTAAGGTTAATTAACAAGCCCGATTCGCATTTACCAGGTATATCTTACAGTAATGTTTTTTAAGGCTGAGTACCACTGCCTCGTATTTTCTGCGCTGATGTTTTTTTTAAGGTTAAGTGCCACTGCCCGGCATGCCTTACATTGATATTTTTTTTTAGGTTAAGTGCCACTGCTCGGTATATCCTATGATGCTTTTAAAGTAAAGTGCGACTCAGCGATACATCCTACACTGATGTTTTTTTATGGTCAAACGCCACTGCATTTTATGTAGTTGCGCTGCGGCATACACTTCCTTCTTTAAGGCATACACGTTTGTTTGTTTTTAAGTTAAGTGCACTGCTTGTTATAAATTTGCCAGGCAACAAAATCCACACAGATGATTTTTAGGGTTAAGTGTCATTGCCCGGTATTTGCCGATGTATCTAGTACTGTTTTATTTTAGGTGAAGGGCGACTGCTCGGTATAAAATTTTGGTGACTATATTTACCTAGGTAGATGCTCCAGAATGTTTCTTCATTTATTAAAAGCTAAAAATGCCTTTCTTAATTATTATTATTACAGTTCTGGAAAAAAGTTGTCAAATATGAAACACCACTGTTACGGCTGAATATGCAAATTTATTTTCTACTTGAAAATATAGAATCTAATTGCTTTGCATCACAATTTTAATTTTAATTACGCATATTGTTTAAATCATACCAAAATTTACATAATCATTGAAAAACAACTTGAATAAAGTCGATACTTATTACGCCATTATCAGATATTGAACATGCAAGAAAGCTGCTTGCTCCAGTACAGGAAGCAAATTCGAGTTTAATAAAAGTCGGTAGTTAGCACGAGCAATACAATGACAAAGGGAACTAATTTAATGGAAGGTGAACGAGATAGAATTTCAGCTTTTAAATAAATGGGATTGAAGGGTTCTCAAATTGCCAAAAAAAATAGGAAGGTCTAAGAATAGTTACCCCAGGAATCCTGAAAGCTGTGGCAGTAAAATTACCAAGCTTCTAAGGCAGTACATTTTCCTTATTTTCCAAACGTCAATTAGGTGGTGGGTTTGTTATGGTTTGGGCCACTTTTACAATAGGCAATACAATTCCAATTATATTCATACAAACTAAAAAGAATTCAATTCTGTATCAGGATATATTAAAAGATCATTTATTGCCTGTTGCTCCTCTTATAGTATCCGAAGACTGGATCTTCTTAAAGGACGATGCAGATGTTTATCCTTCATATTCAGTTAAAACTTGGATGAAATCAAATGAGGTTAAATTCCTTGAACGGCCATCTCGTTGCCCGGATCTGAATCCGGTAGAAAATCTTTGAGGCATATTTATAAATGACGTTTACAGATCTGGCAGACCATTCAAGAGCAATTCGGATTTGATTGCTGCAATCAAAATGTCTTGGAACAATATTAATACTAGCATTTTACGAACTTTATCTGAGTTCATGAATGCGTGATTGATAAATGTAATCGAAAGGATCTCACATTGATAATTGATGTAATAATTGTACCGACATTATACTTTTCCCCCATTTACTTTATGTTGAAATCTCATTATGACACATAAAGTAATGCTTGATGTATTTCGCTAATAATTTCATTTTGCTTTTGATTTTATTATGTCGTAATCTATGGCTATATTATAAAATAAAACCATGTAAGTCCTTTCTTATTACGTTTTATCACTTTCTTCAGTGATTTTATACTTTTTTCCAGCACTGTATTGTCCTTATTTTTTATTTACATGGAAAAATTCAAAAATCAGTTTAAACTTTTCCTTCAAATAATACATATGTGCAGAAATGATCACGGAACTGTTCTTACGTAATGATAAATGAGTAGGGAATAGATTTTGAATTATTTACATAATTTTCAAGCAATGAGCATGCTCAAAACCGGGTACCAAAGTTAAAATGCAGCCCCTAGAAATTTGTGTAGTTTAAAGATATATACCAGTAATATTTATCTTTTTCTTATTCTACTCTGCTATTATTACGTTTTTAATTGTTTTCTATATTAAGAGTTTAAAATTAAAAGAGTTTGTTTCTTTATTATAATGTAATTCTATAATATTACTTTAATACGCTACATTTTATGATAAACTAATTTAAAGCCGTGTCTAAATTTATTAGCCATTTTTTAACTATTATTTTTGGAACAAATTTAAATATAGTATTATAAATTACAGTAAAAGAGATTCGATCAGCTTCATGCCCAATGGAATGCATTCACAAATTGCATTTAATATATCAGCCTGTTTGGTAAAAGAGAATATTAGATAACTGTTGTCACTCATCAAATTCGTAATAATTTTAAATGTTATATTAAAAAATGATTGATAAGCAAAATTATTTGTGTTTACAAATAGATTTTAATCAAATCATCAAGGAAATGTTTGAACATGAGAAGGGGAGGGGAGGCTGAAACGCAAGCATATGTAGATCTTTTTAGGACATATACTTTGAAAGTATAAAACTTCAACTTTCGAAAAAAAAAAATTGTTTTACACCAAGAAACAATAATAATTGCGAAATATTCATCAGGGTAGGTGAGCAGCAGCGAACAGGGAACTTAACCCCCTCAGTTGTTTATTAATAACCAACTATTTGTTTAGATATAAACTAAAACTTGCGTTGTGTAAAAGCAAGATTATTGAATGAAATAAAATAGAAATTGCTTAATATTTGGTGTTTCAATAAAATTAATATTCTTAAGCATACTTAGGAATTAATTCATTACCGGTTTCAATCATTATTTATCATTTCCTGTTATTGAAACAAGGGCAATCAGTAAACAAAAAGTATTAAGACCTTGCTTAATCAGGGACAAATTATTAGGGGTAAGGAATTTCTAATTAAGAAAACATTCTGCAAATATTTGCCATAGGACTCTTCAGAAGAACTGCACGGGACATGCAAAGAAAAGTGAATCACGATAAACATTTCATGTCATTTTTATTGCTGTTTTAATTATTTAAACAACCCTATTTCTGAAAGATAATTATCAAAGCATTACAAAAATTTATCATTTGTATACATACATTACAAATATACTAAATATGATATGTAACAAAATAGTACCATAAACCAGTAATATAGTAACCTCGTCAAGTTTTTAAAATATGAGTTTTTTGATTAAGTAACCAATTTCTGAAAGAAACAATCTTCTTGTTTAGGATACAGTTGTCTCCTCCATTTTTAAGTCTATACTTAAAATTATTATTACGTTAAAAATTTTGGTACGTGTTGAACATTATCGTTTTAATTCACCTTTAGTATAGTGTTAACTTGAATCATGTACTTCTTAACAACACCATACTGTAATTCAACTTAAACTGAAATATCACTTTGAATCTTTATCAAGTTTGCACCAAATTTATATCGTATTATATTTCAGAATTCCGATATTATGGTTATACCAATCATATAACAATTCCGATTTTTCCGTTAGAGTAATTTTAAAATTTCTCTACTCATGGGGGGGGGGGACTGAAAAAGCTATCCTTAAAATTTTCTTACAAGGAGATATAATTCGCATAATTTTTACTTTTGAAAGTTTTAATGTAAAGTTTGTTTGTATAGTACTTGAATTTTGTGTAAGTCAAAGTCAATTTTAACATGCTTCATTGTTGAAGTTTTCAATATAAAATTTCCCAGTAAATTCTTTAAAGTTAAAACTTGAAATCTGATTTTTACACTTTTTGTAACAAGAAACATAAAATTTGCTTATAATGTATAGAATTAATGAACATGCCAATACAAAAAGTTAGTTTTTACTTACTCTACTATAATAAAAGTTTGCTTAAATGTGTAACAGTTTATTTACCCTATTAGGTTCTTCTTTTTATTTCTGAGAAAATAATTATATAAATTAGTGTTTTCACCGAACATCAGATAACTGTAATATCTAATGTAATATTCTTCCTAATAGGTTTGAAAGCATTTACTTTTTGAAACTTCAATAATTTCTTTAGAAAATACATTATTACAACCTAACATGCCTGCATACAATTATCGTATAGTTCATTCTCTTTTGTTTAAAATTGAATGTTCTCTCAAGGATTTTGAGGTGTGTGGAAAGATTCTTTAGTTCCACGAGCACAAAAGGTTTAAGAATGCTTTCTCGACCTTTGTGAGGGAAGCATTTAAGATATCGTAATTATAATACTTGATGTCCTTGGTATCTTAAAAATACTGATTAATGTGCTTGTTTATGTTGAAGTAACGGTTCAGTAATGGGTTTCAACTGCTTATTTATGTTACTTTCCATTAATGAAATCAAAATACGCTGCCGTTTAACATTATCCGAGTGAATAGTATTAAAATATAAATAGTAAGTTTAATTTGGGAAACTTTATAACACTTGATCTATAGGAATGTTTATTAAATTTGAATGGACGTTCTCAGTTGCTTAAATTCGTATATTTGCCTGCACTTTTTTGGCAATCTTATTAATGATAAAAAGGCTGATTATTTTCTGTGTCAATAGAGAACCGTTTCGCGACGGGAATTGTAAACACGCGTGCATCGCTGAGGCCGAGAGTTTATTTCGCGAGCGCCTGACCTGGACCGGAGGTTTTTTTGCCATCCATAAAACCGCCAAATTTGAACCTATTCTTTAATAATGTACTGTAGACTATATAAAAAATATACTGTACATATTTTTATTGACATGCTTTTTTTACTTAAATTTTATCTTTTAAAAAACATTTTTGCACAAAAATTTTAACTCAGTTAAATTATTTTAACGCTACGACACAGTAACGGTAAAAACGAGAAAATGCGAAGTTTTCATGGCCTAAAAATCAATTGAAAATTGGACTGCAAACCCAAATGCACAACACTCTAGCTAAAATACAGAACAAATGTTACGTGCTCATTTTAAAAGATTGGGAATAATTCCTTTCCGCATCTTGTTCTTCATGTTCTCATAATCGAAAACTGCGTGCATGTGAATATTATGTTTCTCATTTCGAGTAGAAGGTCAAATCTACAAATATCTCGCATTCTATGGGCGTACAATGTCGTCTTTTGCCCAAAACTATAGTTTTTTAAAGAGTTCCATAACACTGTCACAAATATGTTGCGGCCAGGAATGATCGAGAGATTGCTCTGGCACACCAGTGTGTTGGACGGGAGATGGGATCCTTTAATGCTGGCACGTATACGCGTCAACTGGCACAAAAGGGTTAACGCCAAAAAAATATTTCTTTATAATATATACATATTGTTTGTCGAAAGAGGAACAGCTTCTAAACAATGCACGATATACTATGCATTATGAGAATAACAACATTTCTTATAACATATAATCAAAATATTGAGTAATCATTTGATATCATTGTAAAAATACGATACCTTTCCTAAAATACCAAATAGACACAAATTAACTCTTTCAGTGGAGCTTCTTTCTAAATTTGTTTCTTACAAATTAGCTATTTTTAAACTCGACTAAAGGTAACTTTTAATTTTTTGAAAGTTTATCCAACGAAAAACTTGTTTCATGTCAAGCTTTGAACAAATGAACATTTTGTAGTTGGTAATTCCTATTCGATTATTTTTAAATATGAATTCGTAAAAAAACAAGTTTAAAAGAATTTTAAAAAAATAATAATAAATTCTGAAAAGTTATTCGAATTTTTCTCCAAACAGTTTTTGAAGGTAATTTTACAGGCATGCTAAAGATGAAAAGAAAAAAATATCTACCATTTTTTTCAAAAATTTTTGTTAATTTTTCCATTTTAAAATAATAAGCTTAGTAATAAACTATTTGAGAAAGAATTATTTTGTAGGAATAGTTTGCTTCATAATTCATCCAAACATTCAAAACGAATGTGAATATAAAAAGAAATCACTTATACACAATGTAAATGTATCATTTCTAATAATAAGTTGAAATTGTGAGCTCATTTAGATTCTTTTTAAAATAGTTTATTTATTTTCGTTGTGCTTTATTGAACAAAATTACTAGTTCCTCTTCAAACTCGTTTTGGTTTCATACAGTTAGATTATGCACAAGGTAAATAACAGAATTTAATTGAAGAATCCATTACTGTTTATGTATTATAAACATTAAATCTTTGAAACAATAAAACGAATCGTGTTATCAGTTTCCTTTAGTGAAACATAAAAAATAGGAGGATACCTTTTTCAATAAGTGGATTAAAGAAGCATAAAAAAGTTGTTAAAATCGTCTGAAGTATAGTTTGCGAAAAGAGATAAAGAAATTAAATATGAAAAAAGATAGAAGTTGTCTTCTCCCTATAAACAACGTGCAATGACCGCATTGGTAAATAAGAACAAATGAAACATCGTCTGCACATTTGAATAAAACTTTACAATTTAAGTTTTTAAAAGAATTGTTTTTAAAATGGCTTTTAATAATAAGTTTTATTTACTTGTTCTAAATTCTTATTTCAATGGATTTATCGAGAATAAAATGTTTCGCTTTTCTTCCTGAATGCCGATAAACAAACATTTTAATCCATCGTTTTCAAAAGAACCGCTACTGTTGAAATGGATTAAATAATTTTGTACCTAAATAAATGAAAGATACTCATTATTTTGAAAATAGAAAAAAAAAGAAAATTTCAAGCAGTTCAAGAGGACTTTTCACTGAGTGCATTGAAAATAAAATTGGTCATAGTTAGAAAAGAATTGATAAAAAGTTTAAGATGAGTTTCATTGATGCTTTGTCTTTTTATTATGTGCTGTCAGCCTAAACCAACCGAAAATGTTTTAAGGTCTTGTTTTTATACATTTATAGAAATTACTAGTCTTAACAAAAGCAAAAGTTTTGCTTTTCATTGACGGTCTACAAAAGTGTCTTTAATAAATGAATGCCTACGCTATAAATCCTATTTTATTTTTAAATTGAAACTATGTGTGTTAATGACATTTTTTCAATAGCAATAATATAAATTATCTGCCAATTTTGCACGAAATAAAATTAACGCTTACAACAAAAAACATAGTTAAAATGCAATAGTAATAAAACATTACTATAAATGAGAGACTGAAAACAGTTGTATTTAGGAAGTTTAAAAGAAATTCGTACTCTTTTTTATTGTTTTTATTTTTCCTTGGAAGAACAACTAAGATTGCAAAACTAGTTTATCGATGCAAAGGATTTAGAAATTCCATTGCCCAGCAGCAAAAAATTAAAAAAAATCTCACATTTTAAACAAATGTCATTTCGTATAATTCCTAAATTTTAGAAGAAAAAAATTAACAATTCAATAATTTGCAGAAATATGTGAGCTCGCCGAACTTGCAACCCTAGTTATAATTAATTTGATTATATTTAATTTAGTTAATTTTAATTACACTGGTAAACTCAGTAACTTTGAAAATAGATCTGAAGAAAAATGATTCTAAATTTATAATGAGTAAACCGAATAAGTATAATCGAATAAATGACGTTAAAAAAAATATTTATTAACAAAATGTATTCTGGACGATAAGTAAAATGTCTGAGTGAACATTTAAAAAAAAGTCACGTAATGAGCCAGCGGTCATACAAGCGAACCAATTTTTGTTAGATCGTTTATTGTGCTATATTTTTTAAAAGTCACTTCAATGATCACACTTCCGTTTAGCTTTTTGAAACCCATAATTTTTTAACAGATTTCTTTACCGTTCAATGACAATCATAAACAACTTAGAATAAAATGAGACTGTGGAAAATTCGAATTATTTATAAAACTGTAGATTTTCAGTATGAAAAGAAAACTAAAAAAAGATTACCAGGAAGATAACTAAGGAGGATAGAAGGAGATAACCAGGAAGATAAAAGAAAAGAACATGAAGAGTAACATATTTTACATTAAAATCAGAATCGGTTTTAAGAAATTATAAAAAAAAAAAATAAAAAAAATTCATGTTTTAATTTTGCGCCATTATTTTCCGCTCCTACAGTTGAGGGAGAGAGTAAACTGAATACACGGGCATTTTAACAAAGCTTTACTTTTAATTTCAAATTAGGCAGCTCATTTTTTTAATTATAAGATAGACAGAAAATGTTTAATTCAATGAAACTGCAAAAATTCAATTAGTAATAAAATTTTTGATTTTTTGCACAGAAAAAAATAACGCACAAAGAAAGAGAATGCCGAGAACACTTTTAAGCAGAAATAATTTTTAAGAAACTTTTTTAATCTGTTTGATTTTTTTTAGCGTGATCTTCGAATAGAGGAAGGAAAAGTAAGCTGCATAAACAGACATTTTAACTTTTTATTTCAAACTAAGCAACAAGATGTCTTTGTTAAAGACTAACATGAACTTTCTTATTAAATGAAATTGCGAAAAACTCAACTTTTTTTTGTAACTTCTGATTTTATACCGTGGATGGAAATGAACACCTAAAAGAAGATTACCAGGATGATAACAGAAAGGGAACAACATGATGAGCGATATATTTTTAACTTAAAAAAATGTCCAGAAATTGGAGCATCACTTAGGCCAAATCTACAGGAGGAACTCTTTATCGGTTCTCTTAAACTTTGCTCCATTTACTAGGAAAAAAAGTGAAATTGGATGCTTAGGAAATGGAGGTTCATGTATAATTTTGAAATATTTTCATTCTAGAATTTCATGAAGAAAAAAAAAATTAAACAATTAACAATTAAATTTTTTTTTCTAACTTCTTAGTACCTCAATTTTAAATGTGCAATTCCCTTTATAAATAGTATAAAACTGCTTCTCTTTGTTGTTGGTGCATTCTTATTTGCCAAAAAATACCATAAGGTAGTATCTTTAATCAACAAAGATTATCCAGAATGTTTTTGGATGTAATCAGTTTAAAATTAATGAAGTTACTACGGTATTTAACAGCAAAATTTCGATTTATTTTTCTTATAGAAAGGGTAGAGTTGTTAGCTAAACTGTTTATCTGAAACTGTTTCTTAGAAGGTATCTTTATTCTTTTCTGTTTTGATCACAGAGATATTTTAAAAAGCATAGGCTTAAAAATGAATGTGCAGTTTATTTGTTATAAAGTAATCGGGTAGAATGACCTTTTAATGCAACATTTAATGATAATGAGATTTAGTCACCAATTTACAATTATTACGCAATATATAAGTCATGTTTCCTTCTTAATTACTTTTTATAACAAATTTTATGCAAAACTGTGTTCAGTCAACGTGTGTCAATTTAAATAATGAATCTTACTATAGATAAAAATCTAATGAAGGTGTCGCAGTTTTCCATTGTTGTCAATACATTTTTATTGGCTGGAAAATCACATGGTAGGATCTCGTTTTCTCACATTAATTTTATTATTAGTTTGGTTGTCATCAGAATAAAATTGATATAAGTCGAAGTTATTGTTTTGCTATAAATATTCCCTAATTTAAAGCTAACCTGCACTGTTATTACGTTTTCGATTTTCTTTGATTTCTAAATTCAGACTTTAGGAGAATTGTTTTTATTATTATTATAATTAGAATAACGAAATTCTATGCCACATTTTAAGATAAAGTTATTAAAATCGGCTTCTGATCTTCTTAACCGTTTCACAATTGTTATTTTATGGTACAAATTACAATTGTGGCGTAACTACCACTACAAATATTGAATGCCAAATCACTAGTAAATAAGACTTGTTAAATTGATTCCATCTTGAGGTACCTTTTTATTAGATGAAGGTTGACATAGTCTAAAATTAAATTCCCTTCGATGGTGACTTGCTGACGTGGTACGAACTTGCCAACATTGAAGAAGGGATTCACATTAATCAGTTGATTTGCTTAAAAAATATACTGCCCAAAGGAGAAAAAATTATGAGTTATTGTTAATGAGATTTGTTAAATGATTTAGAACTTTACTTTCAATTTCATGCACAAAGTGATAAAGGCAAAAAATTGTATATAAAATATATCCGTCCGTTTGGTTAGTAAATATATTAAATTTCTGTTGTGAACTCTCCAAGTTTGTCATAACAATATACTTTTAATTTTAAATGTTATTTAAAAAAATTATTACTTAAAAAAATGATTTATGTTCATCTTAATAGTATCATAAGGAAAATGTTTGGACGTGGAGGCACAAATGCTCTTTTTAATACATATTTTTAGTTGAACAATTTGAACTGTTTTATGTCAAGAAACAGCAATTATTCAATCATCGGGATTGATGAGGGCTCCCTAGTACAAAATAACTATTTAAAATTTCGAAGCAATAGTAATAATTGTCCTTTTCCCTATTTCTAAATAATATCTTTTGAGAAAAATATGTAGCTTTAAAATAAGAATTTTAAAAACAAGTTTCTGGATGAAGTTTAACAGTAAGTAAGCAAAATTATTAAATTTAATCCCAATCGAATCAGAATATCGAAACCAATTCTATATTAATAAAAAAAAACTATTTCGGAGTCTTTTAAATGAATAAGTTTTTTTTTTTTATTTAACAATTTGCTTAAAGAAACAAAAACGGTTTCTAAGCAGTTGTTGGGCTTGAAAGCGAAGGCAGCAAGATCGAAGACCCTTCGTAAAAATGTTTAAAAATTTTCGAAGTGGAATTGACTGGTCAGCGGACTAAATAAAAGCTCGCGTGGTATCCAATTGTTATCCTGCGAAAGATTTTATAAAATAGCCTTTTTTTAATTATTTCACAGTCATTTTGTACTATTTTTATTTTAACACAATAATGGAACTACTTATAAATTAAAGAAAATCAAAATTCCAACTATATTCATTTTAAATTAAAATAAATTCGAAGCAAGAAATCTAAGTTATTTTAAAAGCATTATAATCAATGTGTCAAAATAGGATAGTTTTACAAAAGTAGAATTTGTGTGAAATTGTGAATGGAACTTTTTTATATAAATAGAATATTTCAGGAAACTGGAAAATAAAATGAAGGAATAATAATCTAAAATTAACATTTTCAATGCCTTTCTTTAATATAAAGTCTTTGTTATGTACAAATTAAACTATTAACCAGCTTCGATTATTCTTTCCTCTTTTTCTAAAATTTTTAGAGATACCGCGGGAGAAACTTTTTATTTCAACCTCTCTTTCACCCACATTTAAAATTAGGGGGGGGGGGGAGTGAGTAAGCAAAAAAATTAAATAAATAAATAGTTTCAAATGCTGAAATTGTTTTTTTAACTATCTAAATGCAAACAAATTGCAGCATGATTGTGGAGTGGGGAAGTTATCCTGTTAAAATGTGTTTGAATTTTGGTATTTTAAAGCAATTTTTTCTGCAATGAATCGTTGAGTTAAAGTTATCCTGAATTCACATTTCGCTAAAATTTAAAATAGCGATGGACAGAGTTATAACAACATATGCTTAATACATGAATACATGAGCTTCTACCTGTTGGTAATTTCACTCATCTTCTAACCCACAATTTTTTTATTTTATCGCCACTCAAAATTCCGACCACTTTTCAATTATTTTAAGAAGTTTTTATTGAACCTTTGATGGCTCACGGATAGAGCGTTCGCCTTCCAATGAGGTGAACCGAGTTCGAATTCCTTCAATGGCTGGTAGACGAATCCATATCCAGCTTGCACCGACCACAGTGCTGACGTGAAATATCCTCAATGGTAGACGGATCATGGGTTAGAGTGCCCTTGCCATTAGGCTAACCGTTGGAGGTTTTCGTGGTTTTCCTCTGCATTTAACGCAAATGATGGTTAGTTCCATCAAAAATTCCTCCATGAAGGCAAATTTCTCCCAATATCCAGGAGTTCCATTGTCTTCTGGATTAGGTTCAGAATCACAAGGCTGCGGAGTTTAATATTAGTAGTCCTAAACCCAAAAATTGGGTTAGCTCTTCAACAACGATTTTAAAAAATTAATAAAGAAAAAGGTAAGTTTCATTTGTCATTTTATCGCAAATGTATCTTTAATAATAATACCGATCCCTTTTTGAATAACTTTAAGGAGTTTAAATTTCAACTGCTTTTTTATGTCAAGGAGACAACTCAACTTCTGACCGTTACAAACAGCATTTGCTACTTTAATGACAAATCGAATGCATCGTTAATTAAAATTACAATAATTTTTTAAATAGAGAAATATAAAAATGCGATTTTTCTTTATTAATCAAGTTACTACTATTAATTGGGTGATATTTTCGAATTTTTTTACATTATTTAAAGGATATAACCAACAAATTCATAAAATCATTCCGACTCTTCCTTTATTCACTTGTTGTATCGCGACGAACCAAATTTATGTGCTGCTCTTGAAAAATATTAAGCGAAGATCACTTGTGTACAGTCCATAGCTTCCCTCTATTGAGTAATAAGTTTATAAAACCTATAGAAAGTTTTATCGTCAACTTTAAAAGCTACTCAACGAGAGCTCATAAACAGATCTTTAAAATAATTTTTTTAATTAATTTATACGATTTTTATGCAAAAATAGAAGGCTGTTAGCTTCCCCGTATGAAAAAGACGCATATCCCGGAAAGGTTTAAGCTGCCTATTCCTCTTGCTTGTATCTCCACTGAATTCATTAATTTTCTATTCACAAATTCATGCCTATCAAACTTGATGTTTTAAAAATCCTCTAGTGAAAGTTATTTTTATAAATAAATAATTGTTTAATATTCTCTAATGAATCATATTTCTATAAATATAGTTTACTAATATTTTCAAACGTAAGTTTCAGATTTAAATCGTTTAATGCAGAAAGGGCTCGAAACTGTTTCTAAGAAAGCTAAAAAGAAAACTGCTTTTCTGCTTTTCCTATCAACGCAAAAAAAAATTGAGAAAAAAGTACGTTTAAGATATAAATACCGATTTTACATGAAACCTCATCTATAAATTTATTTTGGAAATTTTTTCACAAACGGGAAAAACCAAAAAAGCTTTCAGGATTCTCAATAGCCATTCTGATTTCACCGAAAGATGAGTTTCTACTAAAATGTAATAAAAAATATTTTGGGAAATGAACATGATTTGAACAGAAAAATGCTTGCATTTATAATTTTTTTTCTCCAGTATTCTCTAAAGAGAAGTATTCTTATAACCAAACATAATTTTTCATTATCTTTAAAGGAAATATACTTTTATAAATGAATTTGATTTTCTAATATTCTATAAAGTGAAATCTTTTTATAATTCAAAATAATTTTCACATGTTCTATAATGAAGATATTTTTATTTATTTTTTTCAGTATTCTATAATGAAAGAAATTTTTCGATTGTTAATTTTCTTTGAATATTCTCTGATGAGTGGTATTTTGATAATGGAGCATATTCTTTCAACACTTTCCAATAAAATATATTTTTTTAATAATTGCGGATTTTTTTTTTTCAAGTTTTCAAACTACACTCTTTGAAATATACTTTGTAAAAGCAAAACATTAAATAATTAAAAAAGAAATTATTGCATTGGAAAATATTTTATTAAAGTAAGACTTAAATAACTTAAATTGCTAACTAACAAAGCAGAAATGATTTATGTTTTTGATGTAATTCATGTATAAAATAAAAAGAAACTATCATCCGACTTAAAAAGTTTATAAACAACAGAAATTGAGGGAAGGTTAAAACATTGCCCACCGGGCTATGGCCTACCTGCAGGGCTATGTTCCGTATCGAACACATACTAATCCGTTAAAGAGCCACTGGAACGTATCGCAAGTGAAACACAACTGGAGCAATCACACAAACACATGCGTCTTCTAAGACGCCGAATTTTACTCTAAACCACTCTTCGGGTATCTCCATTTTCTCCTACTCCTTTTCTTTCTTTTTTAATTCATTCATTCTTTATTTTTTTTATTTTCCCTTCTTGAAATTTTACTTGCAATGAAATTAAAAAATAAAAAGAAAGAAAGAAAAGAACCAAAACTAGCACCGAAACAAGTTGGCCTACATAAGGACAGGTAAACTCCCTTTCGGCACAAACGCATGCGCAGTAACATTCCGTCACGCTGGAAAGTGTGACACCGTTTTTTGTCTTTTTAGGTGTTATTTTCTCCCGACTTAGTAATAAAGTTTCGAAAGCACTGGTGGCATCGATCAATTTATTCCAGAACACTTTCGATTGGAATGAAACAGATGATACATAACCAGTTTTTTTTTTTAGTGTTTTTAATGTTTTTAATTTGTGCCTTTAGAAAAAGAACTAAAAGATGAAAAAGAAAGAGTAATTTTCTTTCTCAATGAAGGAGTTTTATAAATAAGGGTTTTTTAAATAAGGGTGTTTAAAACAGTTTTTAGAGCGCCTAAGTCAATCTGAAGTCAAATTTTATAAGTAATAAATACGTTTTTAAAAGGATACGTGAAACAAATAAATATTTAAAAAAAAAAAATTTATTTTAAATAGTTTATTGCTTAATGCAAAACATATTACAAATTAATTTAAAATTATGTATTTATGTCTAACTACGGAACGCCAACCCTTGTGTGCTTCGCTTATTGAATTACAATCGTGAAACAATTATTACTTCACAATCATTGTTTCGAGTATAACCAGAGTGCTATATCAAAATAAAAAATTGTTAAATTTCAAGTTTCTTTTCGCTGTTCTCACCAACCCCCATTTTCGCTTAGCAATCATTTTTTTTACAATAACCAGATTTTTACATTAAAATAATTATTTTATTAAAACATCTTAAAAGTCTTCATCATTGCACTAACACAGCACAGATTTCCAACTTCTCACACACACACACAGATATATATATATATATATTTCCTATCAACGC
>NC_092213.1:860612-930178 GCF_043381705.1 Parasteatoda tepidariorum
TGAGATAAGGTAAAAAAATGTATACCATATATATATATAAAACAAAATAAATAAATACAAGGAAACACGGAAAAAGTTAAGAAAAACAATAAGTTTCATTTATTGCTCATAAGCTGCAAGTAAACAGAACTCATTAGATAAGTTGAAAATGAAGATAAAACAAAAGAAAATTATAGACATATGAAGAAGGGGGGGAATAATAATAAGCAACTGATTAAAAAAAAAAGAGAATGAAATTTTTTTTTTAAAAAACAGGAAAAAAAAAAGATATAATCTTTTCATCAGCCCGCACGATTATATCCGCAAAAAAGAGTGCTTTCTGATATTGTATCAATGTAGCTGAAGCAAAATATATTAATACAATACCCCATACTTTTTTTTAATCAGTTGTTTATTATCATTCCCCCCCCCCTTTTTCATATGTCTATAATTCTCCTTTGTTTTATCTTCATTCATTCAGTTACATATATATATATATATATAGGGGAGAGTCGGGTAGCCCCGCCCACTTAAGGAGTATTTTCTTATATTTCTGTATAATATTGAGTAATAATCAATATTTTAGTATGTTTCTATTGTTTTACCATCTAATTGAATAATGCAAAAAGAATAAACCAAAAAAAGAATAGTTGAACTTAAAAAAATAGAAATTTAAAAAAACATGTTTTTCAGCTCTTTTCAAAATGTATCGGGTAGCCCCCGCCCAGTTACAAAAATTATGTTTCTTGGCTATTTTTTCAGGTGTAAATGAAAGTGTATTGACAGTAGATAAACCTCATTTATCATTTTTATCACAAAATTGTTTTATTTATTACATATTTATATACTTTTAGTGAATTCTATCATTTAATAACAAAAATTTAATAACAATCATTTAATAACAACAATATTTGTTGTTAAAAATGCATAATGCATTTTTTTAGTATTAAAAGGAAGTTTAATCGAAACATTCAACCAATTTTTCTTAATTTCATGACTACTGTAATCAACATATTTACAAAACTATTGTTTACCATGTTAACAGCTGCATAAATACTTGAAACTTTGAAAATAATCTTTTTTTAATACAACAATTAATGTCCGATGGCCCATTGACTTGAAAAAATATTCTATGCATATGAAATTGACTGTGGGCGGGGCTACCCGACTCTCCCCTATGTGAATAATGGCTAAAGCATTGGAATAACGTCTCTCTCAGTATTTCCAAGAGGAAAAATAAAGGAAATAATTAATAGAGTAACATTATAATTTAAAAAAAATCGAACACAGACCAAAAAAATTAATAAATTTGGAAACGGTTCAGAAAAAATATTGGCGAAGTTCTTCCTCAGGTGGTAGAAATAATTTTTTTTTCTTTTGTAGATTAATAGATCCCACGAGAGAAATTTTTTTTCTGTTTTGAAATTTTAAACCCCTATCAATTATTCTCGTCTATTTTCCTCCGTTGAAATGCTGAGAGAGACGTCATTCCATTGCTTTAGTCATTATTCTTTGATTTATCACCCAATGGACTCATCGTAGGTATATAAAATTAGTGGAAAATTTTCTCTAGATTCCAAACATACCATCAGAAACTTTCTATCTTAAACTAAAAAGGAAAAAAAAATTTATGCAAAGAACTGGATTTTTCCAGTTTTTTCAGGAAAAAATCATGTTTCCAGAAAAAAAATTTGGTCGCAAAATACGGATTCTTTGGATATTTTGAGGTCTTGAACCCAACCCAAAAACTATAAATATGAAAAAAATAAAAACTCCCGCCTATTTTTCCAGGTAAAATCCTCTATTACGTGGACTAAGAAACTTAAAACAAGTTTTTTGCTAATTCATTTGAAAGCTGGTAAATATTGTTTAAAATTAATTAAAGTATTAGGATTGGAGGAAAAGTGCTGAACATTCGGCTTGGTTACCATTAAAGTTTAAGATAAAATAATTTTGAGATCTTAGATTTCAAGATAGTTTCGAAAGCTGACCAAGCTAGTTGCCAAAGGTGACTAGTAAATAAATAATTTAATGAGCTAAAAATCACATTAGGATTATTTATTTTTTTTTTAAAAAGTGAGAAATAGAATGGATATAAAAATAGGCGAATCGAATTAGTAACGGAATTGAATCGTATCTGCTTACCACATTGCTATAATCATTGTATTGACCCCTTGGATGACAAAACGAGCTGTGGTGGGAATTCTTTCTTTTTTCTCAAATTAAGTTCAGCAGTCTCTAATAAAATTTAAACCAAATCATTTTGCTCGGTTATCATTGCAATTTCATTCACAAACTTAGTTTCTAAATTCTTATTCTATTTTCATTTACTATAAAAACTTATTTTTCATCAAAGAAGTTTAGTTCCTAGTTTGTTTGTTTTTTCTAATAATAATTTTTTCTTTTTGTGTTGACTGTACACATTTTAGCATAAAATATATTATAAAAATAAATACAAATTTTCACGATAATTTACTGCAATTGTCATAAAATGCTGAGTAATAAGGTAATAAAAATTATATCATTTGTTATGATATATTGAATGCTGGCTATAAGGAGGATAATTGACGTAATAGTAATAACTTTTTTATTAAAAAAATATTTAAAAGTGAAGAATATTTTTAAAAAAACTCTCTTTTTATAAAAATGAATTATAACCAACAACAAAGATATTGAGGTAATTTTTTTTTTTTTACTTGTTATGCGATGGAAAGAGGAGCCTAACAACAACAAATATTCGAGATATTCAAAACGTTCAAACATTTCAAAACATTCTAGAAAATGAAGTAAATTAATTTTAAGTGGCTCAATGTTTCATGCGCATCTGACTAAATTATTGGATTCATATTCTTTTAGATTGTGGTGAATCTCCATATTTTCGGATCAAAAACATAAATCCGAAAAGAAATAGGTTTTTTTTTTTCTTTCCTTTCTTAACTTAAAATATTGTCGTCACTAATTTATTAGTATACCGTCGATAATAAATAATTAATTACATCTAGACGAATTAATTAGTTAGTATTATAGTTCGAGTAGGGATTATCCGTCAAATATCTATTTTGTGGATTGTTTAGAACGATCCACTATAATAATTAAAGTATAATTTTCATTTTCCTTTTTTAAATATTTGTTTTCTCTTTAAAGTGAATGGAAAATACTCCAACCGTTAAACATGTGAATGTCGACCGTCAAATTATTTACATACATTAACTGAATCGCTTCAGTGCTCAAACCTCAAAAAATTTTAAATATACAAAAAGTGGATGCACTTTTACTTCCACTTCGTGTTATGATCGTAATTCATGAAATTTGAACAATTAAGTGTTAGAAATAATTTGCATTTTTTCTTACAGTTCATTTTTCGAACAATATTTGAAACGAAAACTTAACTGTAATTCTTAACATATTTTGAAAGGAAATGATCAATATGTTAAAGACAGGGCCCTTCCATGCGTTTGTGCAAATTGTTCTTTGCACAATGGCGCCTCCTGAAGAGGGGAGAGCGCCATGTCAATTAAAAAAAAAAAAGGGTCTAGAAGAGATAGTTGTATCCTAAATAAAAATGAGAAAAACTCTTTGTTAGCATCTTTTATTGAGGCTTAAAGAGCAAGATAAGTAAAAAAATTTGGTGTCGTAGTTGTTTCATCCTCGGGTCTAGGTTTTCATTTTCCCTCCCCATCGTATACTAGTAAATAAATATTGTACTAGTAAATAATACTAGTAAATAAATATTGTAATAATTTTTTTGAATTAGCTGGTATTAAGGAAAGCTTTCTACCAAGCATTTTCTGCAATTAATGTTTTTAGCTTTGAGTTAAAAAAAAGCGATGGGAAAAAAACACTATTTTCATATTTTACTTATTTTTATTATAAAAATCGAATACAAATAATTGAACTTCTGGGGTTCATTCTCATAAAAAATTAATTTGAAGTCATTATAGCTTATATTTAGCGTTACAATTCTAGAAATTAAATAAATCTATAACAGGGACACGGGGGAAATAAAAAATTTGTTCCCACAGCGGGAGTTTTGAGGCCTTATGGGTTAATTAGTTAAGATAATTGATCGTGTATTAGAAATGCGATCATAGGTGACCTATTATTATTTTTAATTCGGTCCAAAGTTAAAAAGTTTCAAATTAATTTATATATATAAATTAAGTTGATACTCATTTATACATTTTTGGGACAGGCGTTGTCCCTTCTGCCATAACTCTCTTTTTTACGTTTTCTTCAAATGCCTTCTTGGCAATTTGAAGGCAATTTAAAGCCCCTCCCCAGGTAGCAAAAAGATATGATCTAATATCAGAAAGATGTAATATAATACTGCCGTGCTAGAAAACGCAATACTCTTGAATCCTATCTTCTAATAGTAACATTCGAACTTTTAAAATAATCATCTATTTCATTACTTTTGGTACAGTGCCACATTTTTGTGAAAGGTTATCCCATATTATTAATAAAAAAACAATTATTTATGAAAGAAAACAATAAATGAAATATTAATGAAAATATCATTTTTAGCCATTGTAATTTTATGCGAAAAAGCACAAGATAATATTCAGCGTGAATGAAATTTTTAACTTCTAATAAGGTATTTATGATTCATTAATTTTTAGTAAACTTTATAAATTTCAATGATAGATACATAAAACCTTAAAGTAGTATCGTAGGTAGTGTTTTTCCTGTAGAAACATTCAGTGTACAATCTTAACCGCTTAATCGAAACATTCATGATCTAATAAATTTATCAGTGAATATTATGATTGTGCTCATTTTTAACAATGCTCGGTCGTAGTAGTTGACTACTCTGTTAAAACGAATAGTCTGACTATAAATAATAAGTATTGTAGTTAGTTTAGAATAGGCTTGTAAAAACAATGTTTGCTTGCTAATTCGCATCTGAAAGAATTTCACTATAACAATGATAAAGATGAAAATTAATTTTTAGTAAACAAGTTTGCCATGTTAAAATAATTATTAATTAATCGGCTGCTTTTCAGTTAAAACCATTACATTGTAGAATGCTTGAAATTTTATTCATGAGGTGAACACTATTGTTACATTATTTTAAATTTCCTGTTTAAAATATTGTAAAATAAGTTTAACATCTTTATTTTCATTTCTTAAATATAGATATATTTGCATGATTTTGATACATCATTATTTATATTAATTTGTAAATGATAGCTAATGCTCTATGAGCTTGTACAATGTACAAAAGTATTTTGATAGTTAAGTGTCATTGTACTTGATCTAAAAAAATTAAAAAGTATTGAATTTGATATATTTTTGTATCTGTATATATACTTGAATATTCACTTCAATTGAAAAGAGCTTAAGCGTTTTGACCTATAATTTCTTCTTTTTTAAAAAAATAATAATTAAGAAAAAATAAAATTATTATTTGAAGGCCGTTATAAGTGAAATAATTTTCTATTCTTGCTTGGTGATACTGAGATTTTTTGGTGCAGGTATTGTTACGGAAATCTACCCATTAAATTGTAAACATTTTCAAATAAAATGATTTAAGTTTTAAAGAAATATTCAATGCTTAATAGTTTTAAATTTACTTTAACTAATTTAATGTTTTCAATATAAAGTAATATAGAGGTTTAAGTTTAGTGTTTTCAATGTAAAGTTAACTTTTTTCTCTTATAATTTTAGCTTCGTCTGCTGGATAAACAAGCTTATCTACCAGGAAGGAGCCATTCATTTTTGAGCTTGGGTGCTGTACAGTGCAAATGGAAATTAATTTCTGGTAGAAAACTAGGAGCCATATGTTCAATCCTGACAGAAAACAAAACGACTGGAGGCTCTCTTTAAATCTGCCGGAGCTGAAAGTTTGAAGAAAGGTGCATCCCTGTGCGATTCGTTTGTGTGATATGCAAAGATGCTGCTGACCAATTTATAAAATCTTTCAGTAAAGCAAAGATTTTCAGTTTATTGCTCTGAAATATAGTTCAGTAGCACAAAAACAAAAAATTGAATTGAAGAAAAACTTTAAACTGTATGAAATGACTGTAAAGTTTTGAAATTTTTTTTAATTTAAAAATAATAATAATTAAAATGATAACACATGGTCCTACTGTTGCTTTTAGAAAAAAAATTTATTTTATTTAATTACAAATACGTGTTCTTAACTTATATTTTAACAAAAGAATATTGATAAGCTTATATTAAACAATGATGGTAAGAATGTATTGCTTTTATAGTTTAGTGAAGTTATATTTATATTGTGTTTTGTTTTAAAATAAAATAATTAAGTAGTGAAATGTTTGTCATGATTTGATTTGATTTATTTTTTTATTCTTAACTACTGCATTGTGTAATTTATTCTAGTCATTATAGTTATGTTTAAGTATTATGAAAATTCAAGAAATTTTAAAGATATCAGAAGCAATTTTATTTTAACATCATTGTTAAACATTAACTCTAACTTATGAGCAATTATACTACTAGCATTGTATTTATTACTTCAATTTTGCAGTTCAAATTTGAGATAAGTGTATATATATTTTTATGATGTTTAAATTAATGTAATTGTAAAATAATGATAATAGTAAAAATTTATTTGGCTTAATATTTAAAATTTAGCAGAACATTTATTTACATTATTGTAAAAAAAAACCAGAAAATTTAAATCAGCGAAGAATATTGTTTAAATTTTTATATATAAGGTTCTTTGCAAAAGCAACTTTTTTAAATGCATAATATATATATTTTTTAAGGCTAATTCTTCATAACGCATACTATATACTCAGAGAAAAACGAGGAATGAAATTGTCTTAATCAAAAATCCATTTTGTTATAGTAACTTTCTCAAAAGAGTAATTGATTGTAGTCAAATTTTGATCTTTAATACTAAAGGCAACTTTTAAAAGATAATGTAAAAACTTTTATTATTTTTTCGTCTCATTCTTGTATGCAATTATATGTTTGTGCAAATTTAATTTAGATAACACATAATATTTACTGACAGTTTTGAAATTAAAATGTTATGTAAATTTTTTGCAAAGATTGTTAGTTTAATCGAGCATAACACCTTTAAACAATTATCGAATTGATGAAAATTTCTGATGTGCCCATAAAAGTTATTTTAACATTATAAAAAAATATTAGCAATTTTCATGATATTAGTTGCTTTCCCGGTTTCATTCCCTGGAAAAATTTCTACCTTGCGTTGAAGTTTTGTTTTTAGGTGTTTTTATAAATAAAATTTCAAATACTAAAAGAATAAAGTTATGTAAGTATTTCTCCATTTAGCAATTCCAGTGAAAAGAGAAGGGGGAAAAATATGTGTAAATTTGTTGAAGTAAGTAATTTGAATATTTTTAAATTTTGTTCTTTATTTGTGCCAATTACAAGAATTGTCCACTTAAAAATCAAAAAATTTTAATATTATAAAGGGAAAAAAATTAAGTTTAAATTTCCACTCAGTTCAAATGTAAATATATAACTTTATAATTATGTAGTGTGGTTTTTATTATATAATTTCAGAATATAAATAATGAATGATAATTCTTTATTGTGTCATTTATTGAAAAAAATGACAACTTAAAAATTGAACAATTTTATTTTAGAATTATAAGGGGGGATGTTAAGTTAAAATTTCCGCTTAGTTCAAATGTAAATACATAACTATATATTTATATAGTGTGATTTCTATTATATAATTTCAGAATATAAATAATGAATGATAATTGTGAAATTACAAATGGCTTAAGTTACACATTTAAAATATATATATTTATTACGAACTAACAAATTAAATTGAGATTTTGATAAAATAAGCCCAGTTTTTTTTAAAAAAATGAGTACATTTTAAAATTAAAGACTTGAAAATTATTAATGATATAAAATTTGTCAGAATACCCATTGTATGAATAAAAGAAAAAAATATCAATAAAAGTTGCAATAAAATATTATTTCCTAATTAAGTTTGAAATATTCAAAAAAATCAGCTGAACATAAGATATACTTTGGAGTAAGAGGAGAAAAATGGAAGGTAGCACAATTCACTAATATAATTTTATTTAGTATTTCTGTATTGCTAAGTAAATAATGCATGGAATGACATAAAATTATGTTTTATTGCTTCACAACAATATAGAAAATTAAGTAAAATTATATCGCCGAATTATTCTACTACTATCCATATCTTCCTTTTGCTTACTCCAAAAAAATAAAAAGCGAAGCAAAATAATATCAGAAAATTCAAAATCTAATATTATATAGCATCAAAACTAATGCAAATTAATATTATGGCGAACGCTAGATAATATTATTTTGTATAGAATCTAATATTATATAAGGCTGAGTAAACAGCGACCTTTTGTATCTTTCTAATATTAGAAGTTGTGCAAGATAACGTTAGATTTTACCGATTTTCTGATGTTATATAATATTATGTGCTACTTGGGTCAGTGGTCTCGTGATTGTGTTGCCCGACACGCGTTTTTAAAACATCATTTTCTAACGTTACACTCTCCGGCATCTCCAATAGCTTAATTGGTCTTTTCCATTTTTTGGACAAAATATTTCATAATCTAATATGAGGTTTTTACCCCCTCTTGATGTTGGCAAGAAATATATAATGTCATATATTTAGCCAAGAAAAAAAAACGGCTATAGAGAATAAGTTTTGCGATTATGTGAGAAAGAAAGGGATCTACATCTTTTCCTTAGATTAATATTTTTGCAAAATAATCTGCTGAGAATTCGTACGTTTGTGGAATGAGTATTTATAAACATCGATTTCTACTTATGATATCGATATTACTAGCTAGGAGTGCGATTTCCCATTATTTCGCAGTTTCGATTTCTCGAGCACGCGCAGTGAACTCTTTCAGGAGAAAAGGGGTATATTTTTACGTTATGTTGCGATTCCCCACATTGGCGAAATTTGTATCTAATCCTTGGCATGACAATGACTACAAACATACACCTATGCCCTACCCAGCCACTCCCTTTCCGCGATTGGAAGGGGGGTGTCAAACACGATGCGAGGATGAAAACTACATGTAACCCAAAAACCTGTGTCAGTTGAGGCAAACTGAGCCTTTCTGCCTATCCCATCATTGGCGATGGTCAGTCAGAACTTTGACAACTTTTTCAGCTTTTCTGGTCGGCTAGTTTCTTTAAACAGTCTTAAGGTCGCAGCTGAAAAAGCAAAAAACAAAATAAGGCATGAAGTATGGTTAATTTTAATATTTTCAAATTAAAAGACAAATAGCTATACTGAAAACATTACACGAACTAAAGAAGACATGGGCATAAGGCAAGTACTACTAGCAGTGTTTATATGGTCATCTCTAGCTTGACAATTCTTTCGCTTAGAATCAGAGCAGTTTTTATGCTTTTAGGAGCCCTGGGCCTATCTTTATTTGAGGGCCTTTTATGAGTAATTTTAGATTTAAAAAAAATTTAATTTGAATAATTTTTGAAAATTACTTTATTTAAAGAATAAAAAACAAATAAATTATTTTATAAATAATGTATTTATTTTTCATTCTATACAATTAATTATAAAAGCTTTAATACATTATTTGTATAGAATACTTAAGGGAGCAACACTTTTCACGCTTTTTGATTAGAGCTCCTGAATCACAGTATAGGCGCCTTATTTTTGCTAGACTAAGTCTCTATCCCATCATTAAAATCAATTTCCTGCAAGACATTCAATTCTCATGAATGGCAAATAACTCACATTCTTTCGTAAGTATACTATTTCTAGCTCACTTTTTTTTTATTAATTCTAGCCTGGTGAATGAATGTTCGCTACTCCAATTAGTTATCATAAATTAAAAAAATCAAAGTGAAATGTCAATGTTTGGGAATGTGTCTTTGAGATTATTGCTTTTTACTATCATCTATGCCTAATTGGCCTAACTTATTCTCCTTGGGCAAATAATGCAGGAAATGCTCTAATTCTTGCTTTAGCTCTTTTTCATTTGTAACATTGGTAGAGAATCTTCAAGAATTATTACAGTGAAGCATTAGTTCCTTGGACTTTAAAGAATTCAAATTTGAAAAAAAATCTAAGAAGAATTAATTATTGGTTTATACGCCATTGAACGATATTTTTCATTTACACATACTAATAAAACAAAAAATTAAATTTAAGTTATCGTCTTGAAAATTTCCCGGGCATGTTTTTCTTTTGGGAATGTTGTTGTCTTTTCTTGTATAATAGGAAGAAAAAAAAGAAAGAAATTCATCTGCTAAATATCATGTTTAGAACTAAAAATCATCATTCCTTCCGAGAATGAGGATTCTGGGTAGTAGATATAGGCTGGAAAAAAAGCCAGTTAAGTTACTTGCCAAGAAACAATTGGCGATCGCAACGCTCGAATACGCCATCTGGGGAGAGACCGGTTTCATGCTTTTGGCCCTTCTCTCTTTCCCTCTCCTCCTCGTTTCAGTTGTATAAGAATGTACTACGATATTTTCCTTTCTTATTTAATAAAAATATTTTTTTTAATTTCCGTGATACTTTTCTTCAGAACCATGTTTAATATAGTTTTCCAACTTGAAAGATTTTAATCTATATGAAAATTAAGAGAGAAACTAACGTACTTCATTCCTCTATGACTCTCCACACGCTAAGGGAGAAAGCAGGCGAAGTGTTGCCGTAGGTAGAGACAAAGAACTTATACGCTTCGAGTAAAGAAGGGAAACTTCCTATACTATCAATGCTAAATCATAACGATCTTTTCCCTCAACTAGGGCGCTGAATGTGTAATGCAGGAAAGCTACCGTCAAGAGCGATTGAAGAACGGGGCAAATCGTTTGACTTTCACCCAATGCAGTCATATTTTCTCCATTAGTTATAATCGGATTCGATTTTGCTTTTAAATTTTCCTCAGTTCACGAATTTAGCAGGATTATAATTTATTTTAAAGTAGTAAATATTTAACAAAAGTAATTTTTCTTTAAAAAAAATAATTCATTCCCCCCTTGAAAAAAAAACTTTTTTGATTTGTTATTTTCTCCGTGTGTGTATATATATAAAAGCTGTATTATGTAAAAAAAATTTTAAGCTGCATATATTTAGAGTTTTAAAAAAATAAACAATGCAGAATTTTTTTATCTTTATTAAACTTATCTAAAAAAAAATTCTGTTTGGCTACATATTTTAAAAATATACTTTTCAATAAAATAAAAATCACACAAATAATATTGTATACATTTTGTACAATATATAAATATTTGAACAAGTTTGTGAAATAAAATAACATGAAATTAAAAAGATGCAATATTGATTCATTGGAACTGCACTAGGAACAGGTCTATGCATTTTTTCTGATACATATTCCTCAACTTTAAAATGCCTTGAACACAATCTTCATCTGTTGTGCAGTCAGTCTGTCAGCATCAACATTATGTAACGATACAATTTTGCTGGCCTCTAACCATTTCTTGCACCTAATATTATAAAAATAAATGCACTGAAATCACAAAGTAAGATTAAATTGTTAGTAGGACAATAAGAATGCTGTCTAATTCGACAACGGAACTTAAAACGTATTTTTGTTAAGTATTAATATTTTATTAAATAGTTTCAAAAAAGCAGGCAGTGTTTAAAGAAAATATTTAGAAAGGAAATTTTATAACAAAACAATTCATTAGGTGTTTAAATAACAAAAGTAATTAAATTTATGTTTTACTGGCAGGGTCATCTTCATAGCATGCAGGGCCCCAGGGCACAAAAATATTTTAGACCTATAATGTGTCATAATGTTTAAAAATAAACTAAAAAACTTCACATACAAAAAATAAATCATTAAGATACAGTCCCTGGCCAAATTAATAGAAGCACTAATAAGATTCGATACAAAATTATAATTATAAAGCCTCTTTGTTTTTACGTAGCTGAAACCGGTTTGCACTTGTTTACGTTAGTGTATCAATTGGTTAACATTGTAATGAAATATATGTTAAAAATAAATAATAATAAGAGGTATGTGAAAAATCTCCTGAATAAAAATCCATTTGTACGTTTAATTATAAAAGTATTAACATGTATATTAATACTTTTATAATTAAATACATTATATTAATAAATTAACGCGTATGTTTAATTATAAAAGTATAGTATGTAAACTCGTGCAAATCATGTCATTATTAAAAAACTACAGTGCATCTATTAATTTGACCTAATTATTATAATATAATAATATAGTACCTGATACAATAAATAATCTGTATATTTATAGCATTTCGTCGAATTTATATTATATACCGCCTAATTTAACCAATTGATACATAAACGTAAACATGTACAAACCGGTTTCAGTCGCGTAAATACAATAAAGCTGTATAGTATCACCTGAGTAATTAAGATTTTACGTCGAATCTTTTAGTTCGTCTAATAATTTGGCCAGGGACTGTATAATGCAATAATTTTAACTTATTTTGATTACCACAAAAAATCAAATAAAGCACTTTTAAACAATGCAGAGTTTAAAAAAAAATTTATATGCTAACCAGTTGTAATCCTCATATAATAAAATAATTTTAAAAACCATGGAAGTCAATTAAAAAAACAAAAATAAACATGAATAGGTATAACAAATGAGAAAAAAATTCAAAAATTATGAATTATTTTATCAAACTAAACAGTTATTGAAACATCTTTTTTAATGCTCAGGTACCTAAAATTTCACGAGGGTCTAAAGTTTTCATTCCAACGAAGAAAAATATTTTTCGGTTGACGTTTTAAGTTTTCTTGGTGATAAACTACTCCAATTATTGGTGCTTGATAAGCAATCACCATTTGTAGAAAAAAAAATGCATACTCTATATAAAAAAAAAATTTAATAATATATAAGGTAATGTTTTTATTCTTAAATTCTTTTTAATGCAATTTTTAAAAAAAGTAAGATTCTCTAGGGCCCCCTGAGAAAATGGGGTCCCCGGGCATTGCCCTAGTGTGCCTATAGGTAAAGACGGTACCGTTTACTGGACATTTAGAGCTCACAGTATATAACTGCTATTTATATATNTATCTATCTACTTTCTATATTTATTTATACTTTTTCTTTATTGGTATTTTTATTGCAATTATTAACCCGGATTTCAGGAAATATGTAAAGACAAATTGCTTTTATAATCAGAAAAGGTGATCAGTCTTCTCAGATTTTGCATTACAACCTGTTTAACCACAATCACTAATTGAAATCCAAAACAAACTTTCAAATTTAATATGGTATTAAGGTAAATCAGTTTTTAATTTTTGACTGATCTAGCTATTTTCCTTATTTTTAATCTGAAGTGCAAGTTTGGTTAATTTGCAAATTACCTTTCATTTATTTTTTTTTCCATTTATATCTTTCTTTCTTTTTGGACATTTTTTTTTTCAAAAATTTTAGTTCGGATATTTTTTTTAAAGTAATTTTTGTGCAGAGATCTTAATTGATTATTTAATTAGTCACAATTGTGTGTTAGGAAATTCAAATATTTTATTTCTATTTTAAACGTGTTTTTGAAGTGTATTTGGTTACTAAATTTTTCAATTTGTGTTTGATAATTTTCATATCTATATGCTGGAATTAAAGTTCAGAAATAAAGAAACGATTTGTTTATGGAAATTACTGATCTAGAACAGAGCTATGAAAAATTTACCAACGTTGGACTAAAGCATTAATCTCTGGTTGTACTTCAATTTAAATTCTAACAACAATTATTTTATTCATTTTCCAAACTATTTCTGTCAGTTTTAACATTTCTTGATTTAATTTAAAATTTCTGCCACACCGCAATTGCATTCATATATTAAAATTGACTTTCAATAATTATTGCAGTTGCATTACGAAGAGAAAAAAATTTAAATGGTATTTTCATCTTAACCCTAAACACTACAGTAAAACAAAAATATAAATTCTACTAACCAGAAAATCATAGAAGCTGTAACACATAAAACAATAAATTTGAAAATAATTTCTCGAAACATTTCTTATGACAATGAATTCACTGCAAATAAAAATTTCAACAGTAAATACAAGCAATGTATAAAAAATAATTGTTTCAATTGAAACACCAAGTATGAAAAAAAAAATTTAAAATCATAATCTATAATTTTTGCTATTTACATGAGTGTTTTTTTTTTTTTTTTAAATCAATAAAAATTCAAGAAATCGTTTTATGAGAACTGTAAAAAAGAAAAAAAAAAAAAAAAAAAAAAAANAGCAAGACTCTGTCTCAGAAAAAAAAAAAAAAAAAAAAAAAACCTTAAAGGATACGTGAAAAAGTTCGAATTGGCCCAAGAAGATATTTTGAAAACCGCTTTATCAGAGATGAAACTTGATAGGAAAAAAAGTTTGTTTCTTCGATTCCAAAACACATTTTGAAAATCATAACATCAGATGAAAGTTGTTTCTGTTTCTTTGTTAAGAGGAATCATAAATTAACACTGATAGTGAAGGAGAAATTGAAGCTTATTTTTCTTTGAGTTCTGAGTAGGAGGGAGGGAATGTCGAACATCTAATAGACCATTGTAAACCATTCGGCGTGTGAGAACAATTATTCTTTGACGATAAAATGCAGAGCAGTATTGAGTAAGAGGCATAACAAAACTTTCTTTAAGTCACTTGTAAAGGAAAGGGATGGGATTTTAATAAAAACATTTTAATTATCAAGAGTCCGATGCAGTTTTTCTTTTTAGTCCAAGGAAAGAAATTGAAGCTCAGCTTTCTAGTAGTCTCAGGAACGTAGACAAAATATGCAGCATAGACATGGAAAACGAATGATCGTTTAGTTCCACTGTGCGTAGGTATCATTTATAATAAACAAAAAGTTTAATGATTGAAGAGTTTATTTTTTGTTGAAGAATTGATGAATTATTAATTGCCATAAGTTGAAGAAGAATTTGACTGCTTATTTACCAACTGTCCATTTGAATAAATGATTTGAAGTTATTCCATATTTTTGATGTACCCTCTTCCGAAGTTGATTTATTTAATTTCAAATGAGAGATATTCCATATTTTTGATGTACCGTACCCCGTTCCCGACCGTTTAATCCTGGCGCTTATAACGTCGTTGCCGAGTGGAAGGATTATAACAGGTCTTAAGTCGGGAAAGAGGGTACAAAATTTATTAACTAATTATTGGACAAAAGCAGTCATGAGAGTGAGTAAGAGTGAACACGAAAAGTTGTGCTCCTTGGTTATATGTTAGGGAAAATCTTGCAAAGTAAAATCCGTAAAATGTCTTAATTTAGGGAAAGAGGGAAATCTCAGTAATTGTTATTGGTTTATGAAATAGATCGAACGTTTCCCGCACAGAGCAAAGGGAAAAATGTCCTGCTCTTAATTAAATGCATACTTGAGCCAAAAATTGATTAAGAACAGGATGTGGCTTTTAAAAGTGTGAGAAAGTATTTCGATTTGAATAATTAATTAGGATAACATAAAAAGATTAATAGAAGCGTTACATCCCCCCTCGCCAAAAATGTTTAGTTACAAACCAAAAATTTTAAAAAATTATCTATTTGCAAAATCTTCCCTATGGTAGAAGTATAATTAAAATGAAAAAAAAAATCTATTAAATGAAAAAATTTGTAATGTTAACATTATATAAAAGTAAAATGAATTATAAAACATTTATAACATATTATGGCTTTTGACTGCATTATTAAAGCTGAATACAGCAATGATAACAGAGATACAGCCCTTCACAAAATATCTTTTCATAAAAACGGACCCTTCACAAAATATTTTAATTTAAAAACGGACCCTTCAAAAAATAATTTATCTTTTAATCGGACCCTTCACAAATTTGTTTTTCCTCATTATTGTTTTGTTAATCAAATAAACCCTTCCCGGGAGGGGAGGGGGAAGAAAGACAGATGTAAACGAACTAAATTTTGACTTCGGCAAGTGCTCCTTCCTTAATTCGTTCGAAATTAATATTCTGCGTTCAGCAGTATAGGCTAAATACCAATTATTTGTATGTTTTAATTATAATTTTACAGTGTTGAGCATAATCTTGTATGTCTTTACAATTTAGAAACTCCTTGAAAAAGTTTTTTTGCAATAACGCACCCTATTTGCACACATCCACAAAAGCGGAACCTGGTTGAAAGAATGTGACTTAACGTTTATTTTATATTCACAAATTACGAGTAATTTTTTCACAATTTTACGAAAACGGATCTGTCACAAAATGTCTGGACAGACCCCTAATATATATATATATAACTACTATAAACCACTCTATAAATATTATATGAATAAAAAAAGTAACACTTTTTACACTTAACATTATTAAAATAATTTCATATATGTAATGAACTTTCAAAAATTTAAAATGTCAGATTTATAGATCCATTTCACATTTCTTGAAAAACATTAAATTTTTACTTAGTTACATAATAGATGGATATACATAAATTTCATTTGTAAATATTTAATTCCGACCAAAAAAGCTCAACGCACTTATGGAATTATACAGAATTTTAAAACCAAATAAAATTAAATTAAAGCCAGACACTATAAATTAGTCTCACATTTAGTTACAATTCTAAGTCAGTCTATCTGTCAGTCAATCATTGAAAAATAATATACTGAAATCTTCGAAAACGCTTAACTATTTACTTACATTTCGATATTTTGAGGAAGGCGAAACAATTTCCAATTTGAATAACCCGCTCTATTTACATCGCAGTAAGCACATCTATCATAATTCTTTGAGCACAGAAGAATCACTGAAAAATATTGAAAGAAAAAAAGAGGATTACAATCATTATCAAGATTGAAAACAAGGAGAGAAAAAATCAACAGAAGATAGGTTATACAAAACGTAAATACTTGTGAGGGATAATTGTCAAATTAACATCCACCATTGATTGATTTCTCATGTGCTTCTCTCTCCAAACTCTTCTTCCAAAACTAGGGATGATATTGCGCATGCGCTGCGCCCCTGGAGATAAATTTCTCCTCCATACACGAAGCGCTGGCATTGTGCCAAATTTTGTTACGACTTTCGCGAGTTTCCCATCTTCACACAGGTCCCGCAGTGGACTGATCGTTAAGACACGGTTCCCAGCAGACCACCGAAGTCAAGCATCACCTTAAAGTGCTCGACTTCGCGTGCAGGTCGTCGGGCTACCAAAGCGGGGGTGCCATCCCCTCTGCAGAGGATCAAAATTGTGATGGCATGTCTTCGGATCATCCTCAGGGATGTTTCCCAGACCGACGCCAATAGCCCATCGTGCAGCTCTAGTGTGACGCAAATGAACTATAACAACCCATCTCCACAATTATGCAATCTTTGGTAGAGAGTTCTCTACGCCACCTGCAGCCCATTTCGATCGCCAATTTCCTCTTCCATCTAATCTAATCTAGGAGGTTGTTCGGGGTGCCTGAGGCCGGAACGGCCCTTTACCCCTTCATCTTGTGATAAGTTCAATGAGGTAGTTCCTTAAGGTGGATAGTAGGATGATGATTCTAAGTAGAAATAAGATGGTAGCTTGACTGAGTTGTCGGCGTCATGGAGTAGTGAGGATCACTATGTCTTGTTTTCGGGAAGTAGAGATCGGAGTAATTGGACTAACTCCTCGTTCTGTAGTAGTTCTTGCAGCTCCCGGAAGATCTGCAGGAATTTGTTTGCGGTTTCGTTGGCACTCTTGGGCTGTCTCTGCTTCTGCTGTGGTTTTCTCCTTGGCCTGGCATAACAGCCTGAAAAACAGGCAGGGTGATTTCCATCGCAGTTGATGCAGGTAGCAGGAAGGCTTTTGGGCTTGGTGCATTGAAATGTAAAATGGGCTCCCGCACACTTCATACATGCAGGTTCATTTGGACAGTTCTTTTGGGTATGGCCAAACTTTTGGACTTCAAATCGACCTCCTCTAAATCGCTCTATCTGCACGGTAGTAGAAAGAAGCTGCTTGATGTTGATGCATTCTCTATTCTCAGGGCTGTCTGGTAGTAGGATCAGGAAAAGGGGGAGGAGCTTATATCCTTCGCCACGCCTCTTCTTGTACTGCTCTATTCTGATTGGCCGATGACCGCTAGCTATGAGTTCTTCTTCCAAGATGGGAATCTTAGAGTCTATTGGGAGTCCTTTAACGAGGAATTTGAGTTTTCTGCAATTCTTTTGAGGAATTTCTATCTGAATCTGATCTGTTGTCTCATCTGAGGATGTGGCTACAGGTTCCGAGATGTTGTTAGTAGTTGAGATGTCCAAATTCTCTGTGGGTTCTGGAGTGGGAGTTTTCTTCCTCTTCTTTTTCTTTGGGGGCTCGGATTCCGGTTCCGTGGAATTTTCAGCACTGATTTCAGGTGTCTGCTTGGGCTGCTCTGGTACTGTTTCAGTTTGAACTGAGGTCATTTCAGGTTCAGGTGTCTCAATGGCTGTATCAGTCTTTGCAGCTGCGGCTTCCACCATCGTCGGAATAGCTGGGGAGTCTCTAATACTATTCAATATTAGCATCTCTTCGGCTAAGAACTTCTTCTCGTAAAGGCGTTCGATGTGAATGGTCGAGTACTCTTGTTCGTAACCTTTAGCAATCTCGGCATCAATGTTGATCGCTTGTCTTTGTGTGTGCTCGAAGCTTTCATCGAAAGAAGTCCCATAATTCAATGAATAGGCATAACTCCTCTGTTTCTTTCTAATATCAGCGAGATCCAGTTCTGGTTCACGTTGAGTACGGAAGGTCTTCCCTCCGCGGCCGGAACGATGGTTTGCCATGATAGCACAGAGCTCGGTTATAATACAGCCTTACTCTTCGGAGTCTGGAACGAGAATGGGTGGTGATTCCCTCTTCACGTGACGTCATTCCCTTATGAGGATGGTACCAGCTGGACATGGAGTCTAGCTGGAACATATTTTTCTGTGTAATCTTCAGATACTTAAAAAGAGAACTAATGGTGTAAAAAGAAGCAGCTGGAAGCGTAAGAATACAAAGTTAAAGTTATAGAGAAATTCAGTTGAATGGCAACATCAACTATCATGTTGTTGTCGTGTCTGTTAAAAAGTTACATTTTCTATTCTGTATAAGATGACAAGAAAGGAAATTGAATTATTTCTGAAATAAAAGTTTAAATTGCCACTCTAAAGATGATTGATAATTTTCATTACATTTGCTAATATTATAGAGGTGTAAATTGCTGACTTCCAAAGAAAATGATTTTTGACATTTAATTAAATTATTTTTATTACTATTTATATTTTTGAAAGGTATTAATGAAATTGTGAAATCTTTTTATAGTGTTTTTAAATCTTTCCGTATTATTTTTCTTTACTTGAATACAGTTGTATTTATTGTTACATTCAATTCCAGAAAACATATTGTTTACCTTAGTACCGTTTCATCTGAAAAGGAAGTTAATTTCAGCTTTTGCATTTTAAATTATTCCTTTATAATGTTTGTGAATTGTTTTTTAATTTTAAGTCATGAAATTTGAAATCTTATTTACCTCGTGTTAGTTGGCTGTCGGCTGGGATCGAACGAAGGGCCTCTGATTCTATTGCCGGTTTTAACCTTGATGAGGAAGGCAGTGGATTCGTAAGCTTCATATAGTGGACGCAAATGTTGATGATTTATTTAATGGAATTTTTTTTATTAATATTGTTATGGTTTTCTTTTTCGAGATTTCATCATAAAAGCTGAGACTATCTGATATGAATTAAGATTTTATTTTAATGTGAAATGATGGCATTAATCTTTAAATCATATTGGTCTAATGCCAAGCAAATAGTTTGAAGGCTTGGTTATTCTTACAGTTTGATTTCCAATGACATAGTTATACTAAAAGATATTTCTGAATATTGGGACTCTTTCTGAAATTGCCTAGTAAAATCGTACGGGATCTTGTAATTGAATTAAATTTAAATAGATACATCTTGTAAAGAATTTGCATGAAAGTGGAAATGAATTTACTCATTTCAGTGATTTTCTTGTTGTTGTTAGTTTTATGCATGACACTATCTGGTTATTTACAAGCTGCTTGATATAGTATAATATTTTCTATCAGTGTTTTCATTACAGAAAAAAAAAGAAATGGGAGAGAATTTCTCACCCTTTCTCAAAAACAAGGTGAGATTTCAAAAAGTTAAGTGAGATTTCTAAAAATTAAGAAAATACGAATAGACTTGGAAAAAATATTTCTTTAATTATAATACATTTTTAACATCTTCTAATTTTTAAAGTATTGAATATTTCTGCTGCATCATCATATGGAAAATGTTTTATATCTACTTTTTCATCAGCTATTCTCATTAGGTTGCTCAAATGCTTATCAGTCAATCTGTTGCGATAATTTGTCTTAATTCGGTTTTGGTTGATAAATGACCTTGCAACAGATGCTAAACTATTTGGAATCACTAAGTAAATTTGTAGCATTCTGCACACAATTTCCTATCCTCTATATCTGCCAGCTTTTCAATTATTTCTGCTATAGAATAGTGAAGTTCGTTGAAGTTATTTCCATGTTCCATTTTTTTTCTGTAATGAAAACACTGAGTGTGCGAACTTCTCGCTTTATTAATTTTTTAATGCGAGTAAAGAAAAAATTATACAAGATTTTCGGGCTTTAGTGAAAGCACTGTTCTATCATTAATTTTATCTATAGAGACAGTTATGTTTGTTAAAAGATAATTTTTTGGTGAGATAGTGTTGAATTATTTGAAAAATAAAAGTTAAAGTTTTATCCCAAATGTGTAGTACAATTTCTTTTTTTAGATAAACATTAGCTGAAATAATCACTTTTTTTTAAATAAAAAGTTGCAGCATAATGACATGTTTATTTTTTTTTTTAATTAAAATTACCTAATAAAGAAAGGATCATAGTCTTCTTTCAAAGATTAAATTTAAAAAAAAAATTTTTTTACATAAAAAATTTACAGTAATTTTTAAAAAAAATCTTTGAAAGTGAAATGTCAAAAATTAGATATCTAAACTTAGTATTTGAAACAAAAATCTGATTTTTTACATTTAAAAAATAAAATTTTTTTTAAAAATTTAATTTTGGTATGTGAATACATTTTAAAATGTTTCATATGTCTAAACTTTTTTCGAAATTATGAGAAAGTTAACTAATTTAATAACAAAGAAAATTTTAAGTATAAGTAAGTAGCATCGTGTAAAAGATGGCAATACTAAAGAGATGAACCTTAGTTTTGCCTCAATGGTACTTTATAATCGGAAGTAGTGAAAGTTATTATTTGTATTTATTTTGGATCAAAATTTGGCCCACAGCAGACTGATTGTAAGATGAGTGATTGGGTGGGTGATGGCATGTCATTCTCAGACAGTCACCACATTATGCAGCTTTAGTGCAACATAAATAAAGTATTACTATTATATGGTTTTTGAACTCTGGAGAAGGTGTGTTATCACACCCAAGCTTTTCAAAAAAGTTTCCTAATTTGTAAAATCTAAATTAAGAGTACATTTATTAATAAATTTACTGCTGCAATTTTTTACTTTTTAACTCAAAGGACATTAAAACTCAAAGAAAATGTAAATAAAAATTTGTGTGTCAACTATATGAAAATATTTTGTTCAAAGTGCTCATGGATAATTAAAAGTTTTGATATGAATCATAGAATTATATAAATTAATAGCTCTTGTGAATTTTTTAAATTTGTGAAATTTGAAAGGAATTAAAGCAAGCATAAGTAACACCTGTGGTTTTAATGTCTAAAATAATTCAAAGTGCTTGATAATTTTAAACTAAGCTATATCTGCATCCAAGGTCTGAAAATATAACATTCATAATAATTTATTTGCTCACTTTTGATTTGCTTAGTGTTAAAATATTGTTATTTAAATATTAATTTATTTCTAGGTTAATATTTAGCTATTCAAGATGCCATCTCCAGACAATGCAATTTATATTATTGTTGGGGAGATGAATATGGTGATGACTGCAATGAAGAAAGGAAGTCGATGGTCTTCACATGTTCATCAAGTCATTATAATTTATTCTTTATTAAGATTTATTTTTACTAATGTACTATTACAGCTAATTTTTTTAAAAAACCCGAATGCATTCAGAATTACCCGCAGAAAACATTTTATTACTTCTCTAAGAGTGCTAATTATTAAGTAATTTTTAATCAAGAAACGCTTACTTTCATTTTTATCTGAAGCGAGAAGTTCCGTGATTATTCTCGAACTGACGTCACCTGTGTCCATCTGATCTGATGTTTGTTGACAATCATTGTGCATTGAAAGCCATATCATTCTAGCTTTTGCTTGAATTTTTATTACTAAATCCAACTGTTTTAGATTGCAAGCAAATATGTCTGAACAAAAATATGTATAATAAATTTAGCCCTAATGTAGCTTAATAAAAATATGAGCTTAATACAATATCATTTAATTTCAGTAGTATCCACTGGAGTATTATTAATAGTTGATGAAATGTTCCTAGATCTGAATATTTATAGTTCTGTAAAAAAGGTGTAAGAATGAGTTATGGATGGTATGATGACCTGATAGGATGTTTTATAATTACAAAATAATTTTATTATTTAAATTTTTAACCATTTTAAATGGAAGTGAAAAGAATGGTTGTGACCGCAGCAAAACTTTTAATTCATTCTCTTAAATAAAAAAATCAGAAAAGCATATACTGATTCTACTGATAATGTTGAATTGCATTAAAAATTAAATTACAATTAACATATAAAGAATAGCACCAAAACTATTTTACTTGCTATTAAAGTATTGATTTAAGTTAAAAGAAGTAGAAGAAATTAGTATATTTCACTAAAATTTATTAACTTACTATTAATTTATTTATTATTATTAAATTAATTTATTATTAATTAATTAATTTATTATTAATTAATTAATTTATTATTATAAAAATTAATTTATTATTAAAATTTATTAAATTTAGTGCATTAATTCCTCTATCCCAGATGTCTGAATTTCCCATTTTTCAGGATCGGCCAAAAAGTGTTGTTAATCAATGTTTTATCGATCCCAAATTGCAAAGTAAAAGTGTAATACATTTTAAAATAAGAAGAAGAAAAAAAGAAAAGCTCTCCTAATTTAAAAAAAGAAAAAAAATTGTAGAAAAAAAGCATTTAAAAGAATAATAAAAGTTGCAAGTTTAGACAAGAAAAAGAAGTTTAAAAATACAAAATTCTCATATTTTTTGAAAATAATTAAAATCACCAAATTAACCAATATGAAACAAAACCAATGATTAAAAAACACATATTTCATACCTAATTATATAATGGAAAAAACGATAAAAGGAAAACGTATTAATCTAAATAAAAACACTTGAAAATTATTGCATTGAAAAGATCGTTAAAAAAGGCCCAAAGTTAAATATAAAAACCCCGAACAAAGCAGGATCAGCGGAATTAAAGAAAAACTTTATCATAAAATTTATAAATTAAGAAAAATTTATTTCTTGAGAACGAAATTTATTGTAAAAAGAAAAAAAAAGCTAAAACATAGTGGAATCAGAAATGTATCACTTTTAAAACCAAAAAAACTCCTTTCTGCTTCATAAAATAATCGTCTGCTGCTGTAATAAGCAATTATATTACGATTTTTAAAACGAGAGCAGGTGTGATTCCACATCAAGAAAAACTTGCAAATGACACAGTACTTCTAAAAAATCAGAACTTGTTCAAAAGAAGAATATTGTTTCCTTAATCACTGTCAAATAGATAAATATAACAGGTGATTAAAAAAAGTTTTGTTCAGAATAAATAATGTATTCGAAATTATAAAACAATTTGTCATAATAAATCAAGAATAACAAAAACTGAGTAACTAAAATGGAATTAAAATAAATCTAACGTGTTAATACTCTTGAGCCAGAAGTTTCAAGTTCCATAACTCGGGCATCCAATTGACAACACTTAGAATCGGTTAAGAATGATAGAAGAATCTTGAAAATGTGGTGCATCTAATAGCAGTTGGTTCATAACAAAAAATTTTTTTTAATCCCCTATTGCGCGAGCGCAAATAACAATATTATAAAAAATAGACGAGTTAAATCTAACAACTTGATCGTGTGTCGAATTCTATGACAATTCACGGTTTTGGGATAAAATTTCGCTTACCCCTGACTATTCCCTGGGGTTTACGAATCCATAATCGGTCATTTTACTTTCAGAGGATATCATTCTTCAATTCCCAAATTTTCATTCCAGATTCTAAATTTAACATGATACAAGTTTAGAAAAATATTCAAGCTTATTTTTTATTTTTTAAAATGTCATGTTCTTATATGGAGTGGCAAAGCTATGTTGCGTTTTCAATTAAATGTTCCTAATTTTTTTTCATATTTAATTCACTTTTTTAAATAATGAGTTTTAAAAAAAACTAACCACTCAAATTTGGATTTTATCAAATGTTTTATGACTCTCTTTGAAATTAAATGCCAGATTGATGATTTTTGTATTTTCTCCCACTAGCACAGCCAATTATGTTAATTTCCTAAATTATAATTTACAAAATTCTGATTAATTTTTGAATGATTAAATTCAGCTTTACTATATTCCTACTTCACTATTGAATAAAAAATAGCCGTCTTTTAATCGTTTTCGTATTTCCATTCGACTTTTTCCAGTAAAGTATGGGAATGTATTTTTATTTCTCTTTCATCTTCTGTTCACTGATATGCGTGTGCAATGCATTTCCCTACCTTTTTTTTATTGTAGAAAAATATTATTTTTACAATATAATATTATTGCAGAATAATATAAATTTTGCTATTGATGTTTATTATCAGTCATGAATATGCAAGAATCTATGAATTCCATTTGCTATGTCACTCAAAAATTGATAGCTGGCATCAAACGTTTTCTATGCTTATCTGTTTTTTTTAGACACAAAAAGTAAAATATTTTAGGAGAAAGAAACTTGGGTGATATTATAATTTTTTCTTGTATTCATCTTTCCACCTGTTTTGATATATAGCATCCCCAATAAATATTTTAATATAGAAAAGCAATGTTGCATGAAAAAATACTTAAGCAACCTTATTTATCAGTGATTGTTGCTTGGTTTCATGTTGCAGAGGAGCTATAAAGAAAGAATAGTAAAATGTTAAGTACCTGGTAATGATATTATGTTGAAAATTGCAGTGGATTTTTCCACCCTATTCATATTACAAATGCCTAAAATTCATGATAAATTTATCACTAACATAAAATGAGTAAGTGCCAGTAATATGTCCCAAAAGTCCCCGAAATACATAATGAGTCAAATATTTATTAAAAATGGATGATTCTTTGTTACAGTACATGATAATTAAATTTCACACATAATTTTATATAGCTAAAAATAACAAGCCCTTTATTGGAGCAGTGATGGCTCAGGGGATAGAGCATTCTCCTTCCAATGAGGTGAAACGGTTTCGAATTCCAGTGATGGCTGGTCGATAAGAATTCCGCATTCAGCTTACACTGAGCACAGTACTGAGAGGAAATATCCTGTGGTAGACGGATCGTGGGTTAGAGTCCCTTTGCCGTCAGACTAACCGTGGGAGGTTCTCCTGGTTTTCTCCATGTAGGTGCGGGTTAGTTCCATGAAAAAGTCCTCCACAAAGACAAATTCCTCCTAATACTTGATCCAGGAGTTCCCTTGTCTTCTGGATTGAGTTCAAAATTACAAGGCTGCGTAGTTGAACATTAATAGCCATAAACCCAAAAATTGTGTCGGCTGTTCAACGACTTATAAAATAAAAACCCTTTAATGGTTTCAGCTGTAAACTTTGAGAATAACTTAGTTAAGCTAGAAGTTAAATATCATTATCTGATTACTTTTTTTAAATTCATTTTTAGATAATGCATTAAAAATATTAATTGTCTAATGATAATTTTATAAGGCAAAAATCAGTTAGAAAACTATTCATTCAATCAGTCCTAAGTCCTTGAAATTTTGAGTTTTTTAAGAGCCGTGTCAATATGTGAACATGAAAATAATCTTTATTTTTTTTTTCTTTAGAAATATGTTTTTGATTTGATTGAAACATAAGAGTTTTAAATATTTTAATTCTGTTAGATATTCAACTTTACCTACTATTGTAAAAGTGTTATGTTGGCATTGGCACCTTTTCATGTATTCTGAACTATCTTTCAATTATAGAAATTAAAAATAATGTTCTTGCAACTTTAGGGAAAAGATGTAGACCCTTAATATAAAGTTATTACACTATTAAGAATTAAAGTTATTACACTATTTCACATGTATAATTTCTGTTGACATGTTGTATTAACTGATCTTAGAATCAGATTGAAATATGTTTTTTCCTCCTTTTTGCAAATGTTTATTTATTTTAACTGATTTAAATGGATGAATCTTTCTATCTGAAAGCTACCCATCACACGAAATAATTATCAGAAAATGAACGTTTTCTGTTCCTAGTTCTATTCAACAAATTAGGTTTCTTGATTTCAGAAATAGTTATAAGCTGCTTTGCCAGTTTATATTTTGTGTAATTTCTAAAGTTCTGGAATTTAAAAAGGAAAAAAAATTTTTTTTCCTAATAATCGAAACTGTTCGATTTTTATTATTTTATAAGTTTAAAAATTTTTTTCTTATTATATTTAAAAATTATTTTTTTAGGAAGAGGAGCAAGATACATTATTAAAGAGTTTTACTGAACTTAAAGAGGTGTTGAATCAGGTCAATACATTAAATGATATAGAGCCTATAACATATTTGAAGCCTTTCTTGAATGTGATTCGTGCAGAGAACACTACAGGCCCTGTTACTGGTCTTGGATTGTCAGCTGTTAGCAAATTTCTTTCTTATGGACTAATTGGTAATTCTAAAAGAGTTTTTAATTTTTAAGGAGTGCACACTGGACCATTTAAGATTTCAAATGCTAAGAACTGGATCAGTGACTTAACTGTCACACACCAAGCTATCCCAATATCTTAGGATGAATTATTACAAAAGCAATATTACTACTGGAAGGTAACACACTATATAGATAGCAGATCGACAGAACGATTTATAATAAAAAGTTAAACTCTTTTGCTCTATAAAAGTAAAGTTAGAATTTTTGTCTTTAAAAATGTGTCAATATCATGTATATTGTGTTGATAATGAGTTTCAGGATTTGAAGCCTTAATAAAAAATACATTTTGCTCTGTTCTGAATGCTCCTCGCATTAAAATTGCAAGCTTGTCAATGTGTTACTTTAAACATGCCAGTATTGCTTGTAACATGGACTTAAAAATTATGTAGCATTGTTTATTTTATTAAGAATTTTTAGTCACTTTTTAAATTGTGGATGTAAGAGGCAGCTGATCTCTTTACTGCATACCTAACCTTTTGCATCCTGTTTTATTAAGTAAACACTCATTGTTAGAACTAAACAATAATAAAGCAATTTTATAATGTTTTTTCTTCAATTTTTTATTTTATTTTTATATAATATGTTGATGCTATTTAAATTTTGTTCAGAAAAAAATTATTCCAACAATAACATAAGAAAACTTGAAAGTGATAGCAATGAAATTTATTGTACTAAGAATATTTCCGGTTTAAAAAATAAACTTAAAAAAAAAAAATTTATGTGTAAATTAAAATGTAACTAGATAGGAAAGCTATATCTTTTTTTTTCTTTTTATTTATTAACTATTTTCTGACCTTTACAAGATGCATGGCTGTCCTCCAGGGTGCGTAGCGTTTTTAAAAAGCGCTTATTTTTTATTTACTTTTTTTAAAAGCCCTTAAAGTTCCCCTAAAAGCCCTAAAATTTGGTGTTTGTAAAAAGTGTTTAATTTTTTTATCTTTTTTTAAGAAGAAATTTTTTCTTTGCTGTATCAATTGCCATTCTAAATTACAAAAAATTCTTGATTTTTCGAATTTTCTTTGTAATATTTATCAGAAACTAGTCATTTTATCAGGATTATGTAAAGTTTTTGAAAATGTTTTTGAATTTTATTGATTTTATGTTTATATACACTCTATAACAAAAAAATCGGCGCACCAAGAAGGAGTTGTCCGATTGAAACGAAAATTGGTGGATAGGAAGACAGTGTACAGAATAGTAAATGATTAAAATTTCAGAACAATTGAATAATTTATTGCAGAGTTACAGTAACAAGTTCAATAAGGTGTTGACCCGCCTTTAGCCTGGATACAAGCTGCCACACGGCGTGACATAGACCGATAAAACTCCCGGATGGTCTCTTGCGGTATTTCCTGCCAAATTCGATCCAATTGTCGAACGAGGTCATCGACATTCCGTGCCAGATGCAATCGCCTTCCCATCATATCACAGACATGCTCGATGGGAGAGAGATCTGGTGATCTGGCAGGCCAAGGAAGAGTTTGACAAGCTTGCAGACAGTTCATGCATACGAAATTTTAAAGCAATCGGATGATTGCTTCTTGGCGCGTCGATTTTTTTGTTATAGAGTGTATTAAGAACTTTAAAAGGATAGAAAAAAAATAATTTATGTTACTGTACTGATCCTAGTTGTTATTTTATTTTTGAAAGTGATTAAAAATATTTTTTCAGTGCTTAAAAAGTACTTAAATGATGCTTATTTTTTGATGAAAAGTCTGGCTACGCACCCTGCCCTCACAGAGAACTCAACTCAGTGATTCCTTTATTAGGAAAATTATTGGCTGAGTAGGAGATATTTATTAATTGTTTCTTGTAAGATATGGTAGAGTTTAATTAAATGCCCTTCAATACGACTAAATAAACAATGTAAAATCTATTTTCAGATGCTAAGCATCCTGCAGCACCAGTGGCTGCCGAAAATATTGCTGATGCCGTAACTCATGCTCGCTTCATGGGCACAGATTCTGCATCTGACGAAGTTGTCTTGATGAAGATTCTCCACGTATTGAGATTACTGCTGCTGACACCTCTTGGAATTTTACTCACAAATGAGTCAGTGTGTGAAATAATGCAATCTTGTTTTCGATTCTGCTTTGAGACAAGATTAAGTGGTATGTTTCATTGCTGTTTCCCCAATGGCTTTGCTGGTACACAATTCTAGAAAAATTTGTCCATGTGCCTTACTAACAAAATGAATAAATAAATACTACAAAAATACAAGACAATTGACAGACGCTTTTAACATTAACAAACAATACCATTAAAAGCAATATTGAAATTGTAGAATCACAATTAAGAAAAGATAGAAACACAGAATTAAATACTTTATGATCAAGACATTATTTCTCTTTCCTTCCAGCCATTCAGTTTTTAGTTAGAGTCCAGTAGATCAGCTTTATTCATATTTTTGGTCATACATTTAGTACGCACACTTTTCGTTCGGCTCTTAGTCAGAGATACTTACCCGTTATTGAGAAGAATATAAATTTGATTTTATCTGTTGTAGATATTTATTTTGTTTCTTAGATTAGACTGTTACTGTCAAAATAAAATATTTTCTTAAATAGGGCTCTACAAATCTTAGTTGTCATTGTGCCTAAAGAGCTAGCTAGTTTTTAATATTCTAGTAAAATTTAACTCTTAAATCCAGGCTTCTAAAACCTTTCTCTGGTTCCTAATAATTTTGAATTTTGGTAGATACCTTGTGCAGTATTATTAGTTTCATTCTTTTCCTTATTTTAGGAATTCGTATTCAATATGTTTTTTTATTAGATAATATTTTCTTTTTTTTAAAAAAAGGCCCTTTTTATGTTGATGTAAAATAATGTGACCGAAAGAAGAAAATTATAATTATGCATTAGTTTTTCTTTAACTCAAAATAACTGAAAAACAGTTTACATTAATGAAATTGAAAGATTTAATAATATGAAATTTAAATTCAAAAAAATGTAAACCTCTTGCACACCTTCAAATGTAACTTTGAAAAATCCACCAGGCTAAACTATAAGGTTGAAAAGAAAAGAAAAACGATCTAAGAGTTTTTATTCTCTAACTATTCACTTCAATTACAGTCAAACTATAGAACATTTATCTATTATCTACTTGGGCATAAATATACTAAAAAAAATAATTTTGCATCTATAACACTTTCGAATCATGTCTAAAAATGTGTAAAATGTAATGTTTTTTCATCCAATAATTTTTATGTTGTAAGAAGCATGTACAACAAAAATGTTCTGAAACAGTGGCCAGCTCCATTAATCATTTTTTTAATATTGGAAGAATTATTAGTTCTTGCATATAGAAATCAGTATTTTGATTTGCATGTTTTATTGCACAACAAGCCAGTATTTGCTATGTTATTAAATGCTATTACATCGCTATGTTACCAACCAGTGGCGTACGCAGAATTTTTTCAAGGGGGGTGTTCGTAATTTTCTGAAACTACTAAAAGGAATTCGAATCTGTAATAAAGCACTATGATTTCCCTAGTTTAGACAACTGGACAATTTTGACTTTTTATTTAGACAACATTGTTTAGTTAAATTTTGATTTGATTTTTTAAGTTTAAGAACATAATGTAATATTTTCTGAAAAAAGTCCAATGTCATATGGGTGGAAAGTAACACTTTGAGGGCCACTTTCATATTCATCAGATTTGCCCACTTAAAGCTTGGAGGGGGGGAATTTTTACACTAAATAAAACAATAGTTTGGGGGGGAATTTAGAATTTGCCCAAGAATGCGCCCAAGAGCTTGGGGGGGGATGGGGGCTACTGGACAGAGATAATTCTTAGTCTGACTAACTCCACTGTACTCCATTCCCCCTTTTATGTAATTTTTCACCGCATCTCCAAAATTCTCGAATTGTCTCAAAGACGACAAAGTCTAGGATTCCAGAATCATCACGTAAAGACCTCGCGAATGACAGCCAGTCTCGAAAACTATACTGGCTGGACAGAAAGAAACCAGTCCGTAGCAGTATCACATGAATTTGGTTTCAAAAGTACAACCCTATTATAGTAAATGTTTTTTCAGTACTCTGAGAAATACCGTGAGAAAAAAAAAGTAGGCATGAGGCTAATAAAAATATATAGTCTTAAAAAATAATAGCTCGCATAATTTCTACTAAAATTTTTATTTTTGCCATTTTGTCTGAGCTCAAGGGGGGTGTTTAAACCCCTCCCTTGCGTACGCCACTGTTACCAACCATTGCTATGTTATTCAATTACTATGTTACCAGCACGATTAGCTATGTTATTAAATAAAGAAACTGGTGGGAAAGAAACGCACAAGTTTCCCCATTAGGACAGTTAAAGGCATGAAAGCATGCATTTTGTAATAGAATTCTTCGACAATAAAAAAATCTCTTTATAATCTAAATTTAGCAGTTTAAATTTATTCAGGATCAAAGTAATAATAATATGAAATTATAATTTAGTTTCATTGAATATGGAATATGATACTTAATATAATAGTTTGCCACTTTGTTTGAATTTAATCTTTTTTCTTTTTTGAAATTTTATTTTAAAGAAATATATAAGATGATAGCAGCCACGGTCGGATGTTCAGCAATGCAGGCAAACAGTTGAAATGAAGATTATATTTATTTAAGTCATTTTAAAAAGGCGACAGAGCTTCACTTCGACTATTTAAATCATTTCAAACAATGGCGGAGCTCAAATCGGACTCCTAAATTTGTGTGCTTTAGTTTTTGTCCTAGGGAAAGTAACATAAGTTTTTCCCTTTATTTTATTAGGTTTCAGAAAGAAAGGGAAACATTAACAATTATAAATTGGTCTAAGGAAATTTTGCGTTCTCTCTCTTAGTTGCAGGGAAAATGTCTAACTTTTGACACACACACACAAATATATATATATATNATATATATATATATTGGTTTAAAAAATCAAAAAAGCAATTACTAACTTTATACCAATAGAAATTTAAACAAAAAAATTTCTAGAAAGCTATTCTGTTTATTTTAAAAATTGTGAATTTAGAATATAAATAAATTTTTCAAATTAAGTTGGTAATAATAATAGACTGCACAATAATTAATGTTGTTATGTGTGATTAATACACAATAATTAATGTGTAATTTTTTCTTTTTAAAAAAAAAAAAAAAGAAGACTAGTTTTTATCTTTTTAAAATCAATTTATTGATTCAAATACATGCTTTTGTTATAGTTAATTTCATGTTAAAAATAACTCAATTTGTTTAATCCCTTTATAGAACTACTTCGTAGATCTGCAGAACATGCATTGATGGACATGGTGCAGCTGTTATTTTCCTGTTTACCTCAATTCACTGAAGACTCTAGATGTGCTTATATGAAAAAGGTAATTGTATTTGACTACTCTCTTGCATGAATAAAAAAAAGGTGTCATCCAAATGATTTCTATAATATTATTCAGATTTTCACAAATTGATAACCAGTTATAAATTTGTACTAATATTTAACAATGAGTCTAAATACAGCTGTGATGCCATTTAAGTGGAAGTATTGGAATCGTTGGTAAAAGTGTATGAGATTCCTGAAAATGTTCTGCAATTCGCTTCTACTCTAGTGAATCATGAATTTTCCAGAAATTTTTTTTCTACTTTGAAAAGTATTCTGCATAATTAGATTTTGAGTGAAAACTGCTTTACATACGAAATAAATATTGGGATTCATAAACCTGGATAAGGGGATTTCTCATTAGCTTTTAAAACCAGATAATATTCTGAGAAAATAAAACTTTTTGCTAAAAATTTAGAAAGAGAAGTTAATAACCTGGAAATATTGAATATACCTGGAAATATTTTTTTTAAGATTCAGTTATTACTTAAATGAATATTTTCATTTATTTTCTGAACTTTAAGTTTAAAGTTTTAAATATTTTTAAAGCTGTTTTAAATATGATAAGCTCTCATCTATTTGAAATTTGTTAAAACATTCGGAATTACTACTGTTCAAAAGTTTGATTTATAGGTTTATTAATATTTGTGTATAGTATTGTGTAATGTGACCATATACAGTGGAAAGTCCTATATCTGGAATGGTAAGAACTTCGGCAAGTCTGGTAAATAGATTTTCCAGATAACAGGTCTTGAAGGTAAACAAACATCAGAACGTGTTATATTCAATAAAAGAATAACAAATAAAGGACAATTAATGTCAATTTCATACAATAAAGTTTTTTTAATTTTTTATATAGCTTGAATGATGTTTTCAGAACTAAAGAATGTTTGGTATGATAAAATACATATATAAAAAGTAAATATAGAGGATGGAATAATTTCAACTTGATCTTTTATGAATAAAGAAACCTATTTCCCTCCTATTATATGAAGAATTAGCAGCACAGATAACTGGATAAAAATAACGTTAAAAAATGAGCCTTCAAAATTGAGTATATTTTTTAATGAAAATATCTAATTTGAAGCAAAGCAAATCTTGTCTGCAGGTGTTCTTTTCAAACACTATTAATATTTAGCTTCATTAAAAATCAAAAAAGTTTTTTTTAAAAATTTTGTTTGTTAAAAAGTGTCTGGAGAATAGACATCCGGAAATGGGACTTTATTATGTTGAAATAGTAATAATTTTGTATTGATATTGCTGCATATGACTAATAATTTTTTTCTGGTTTTGAAATTTTTTGGTGTTTTTGACCAAGATTATTTTCATTTTTTTTTTCAATGATGCATATAATTTCATGTGTTTTATTTTTATAGCTTGATGACTATTTTTTAGAATTGTTCTTCTATATAACCAATGAATTTGTTCTCCAGAAATTAAGTTGAAACTTAAAAATTAACATTAGTTGAACGTGTAACAATCAAAGGAGAGGATATTTTCGCAACATATAAATGTGTGTCATTACTGATGGGTGAAAGTAAAAAGAAATGAATTGATTTAAAAATAATTAAGTTAACTTTGCCGTTTTACCATATATGAGACAAACAGCCAAAATAACCCAAAAAATCATCACAATCTAAAAAGCGAATTAAAGCATAATGCCTAGAGTCTGATGAAAGTATAGGCCATTTTTGATGATGTCAGAAAAATTCATTTATTGGTGTCCAAAAAGCATCATATGAAGCACAATACAAAAGTCATGGTGGTAGAGTGGTTACTGAGAGCCGAGGCCGGTTCGTCTCTAGCATCAGATCGTGGATGGAATACACTTTAATTTTCCGTCTGGTCAGCAGCTGAGGCCTGTCCGTCACTCAGGGCTGAGATTTTTCCACTTTTTAGTGGATCTCAGCTTTTTTCGCTTTTATCTCAAATTTCAGCCTTTTTATCAAAAACTCTGATTCTCTAAAAAAAAAAAATTTTTTTATAAATATTCAGCTTTTCTGATAATTCAGTGATTGAATTTGTATTATATTTATTTCCGATTTTCAAAGATGAACTGAAAATTCAAACTATGTAGCTGCTAATTCTTCTGCATTTTCACTCATTTTAGTTATTTTCACTGCTTTTACACGCAGAAATTAAGAATTTCCGTATTTTTCCCCGCCTGCCAGATAGCTCACAATTCAAACATCGCTGCTTCCTGTTTGTTGGCGCGAAAGCAAGCATCTTGATTTGTATTTACGTTTCTTTAAAATCTCGATTTTATTATCAGACATCAATTTTCGTATTTACAGGATTTAAAAGTTGCATGTTGCGATTCTTACTCACGCAATTTAAATATCGTACATTGCAATTCTTATTTATGAGATTTAAAAATCCAATATTGCGATTGGTACCCTATGTAGCGATTTGTATTCTCGCCAGTTTAAAATCCAATGTCGTAATTCGTTTATGCGGTTGTAATATCAAACATCGGTTATCGTATTTATACGTGATTTAAAATTTAGACTTTGCAATTTATATTCAGGCGATCTAAAAATTACGCATCATGATTTGTATTTTCGCATTTTTTAGATCCAATATCGAGTTTCATATTCACGTGATTTAAAAGCCACGAATCGGGATTCATATTCTCTCAATTTGAAATGAAATATTGCTATACTTATTCACTCGATTTTAAAATCATGCATGTGATTCATATTTATGTGATTCATATTCATACAATTTTAAAATTAATCATCGGAATTNCTTCTTCATATATATATATATTCATTCTTGGATTTCCTCTTTTTTACTTTCTGGCTACTCTCATCCCTGCCGTCACTACCATCAGATTGTCAATGGAATAAACTTTAATTAAATCCACATAAGAAGATATGCCATTTTTCCCCAGGCTCAATCAAATAGAGATGCCAAAAAAAAAAAAGTGTAACATTTATTGTTGAAATAACTGTAGATAATTGATGAAAAGCTCAATGGTAAGCCTAGTCTCATGAAAAATTATATTGATGAGAAAGATGATGATGTATGATGCGGTTGCATCATTTTCCCCAGCACCTGTCCAGGGGAAGGTTGAAAAATAATCAGTCCGCTTAACTAATACGAAAGCTAATACGAAATTCGTATCCCACGAGTTGAGAAAAGTGGGTTTTTTTTGTAGGAAAATGCTAAAGATGAGTTGCAGTTAGTAAAAATTAGAAGTTACGGTTAGGATAGGACTAAAGAAGTAAAGTAAAAGTTAAAGTGTTTAAAAATTTAATGTAGTGACGATTATGAAATAAGAAAAAGTGTAAAAGTACAGGGTCCTGCATGGAACTTACAAAGGAAGCAACCAGCTGCGTTTCTATGAAATGAAGGGGAAAAGAAAATTCCAAAGCACTTCAAAAGGGAAAGTGTAAAAATAAAAAATTGATTGCAGGGACTATATATATTTCCGATCTAAAAATTATTGAGTGACACAATGTCACAAAATGTTTTCAAGATATCGTGAATAAACTGTCATACATGAGCAAGGGTTGAAATTAGGAAAATTTAGTTACTGGTCCTTGGGACCAGAAGTCAAAAGATATTACTTGTGTCTTACACAATTTAACTTGTCCATTTGTATATTTTTATTATTATAATTTTTTTTTTAAGTTTGTAATGCGAGTTTAATAAAAAAAATATACCATACTGGAAATGTGTAATTTCACAATTTTAGTGAAATATACTGTTTTGTGACAAAACCACAGACCAAACTAGGAAATTGAAAATGGATGAAAACAAAACAGAATACCATCCTTTTATATTCATTGTTCATCTGGGGCACCACCGATATTTATTTTAGAGTGAACCGAATCAAATTTTAGCAGTCTCAGACTTATGGACTACCATTTTTGAGCCTGGCCTATGGATTGCCTTGAAATAATATAGATTATATAATTTAAATAAATATATTTCTTGTTTAATTTTTATAGTTGAAGATGAGATCTGGAGCTTTAGATGCCGGTAGAAGCAGCAGAAGGAAGCGTTCCCCAAGGCCAAAAAGACGTAAAAGCCAACAGCCAGAAGAGACAGACTCCTCTATGAAGTCGGAAACGCGACTATCCAATCCTAGCTCTCCTCAATTGCAGCATAAAATAATATCAGCATCTGAAATGAATGTGGACTCATTGGAATGTAGTTCTGTAGACAATGCAACTAACCTTTCCCTCGAAAGTAACGAAAGCAGTAATACTGTTCCTGAAGGGATTGTTCCTGAAGGGACTGTTCCTGAAGGGACTGTTCAGTCAGAAGAATCTCAACAAGATGAGGTATCAAATCAAGTGGATGAAAGGAATGGTCATATAATTGATGCTAGTTTGGATGCTATCTCTCAATCAACAAACCAAGTTTTGAATGAAGAAAACCTAGATTCCTTACCTACACAAGTAAACTTATTTAATCTTTTTCTGCCTTTTTAAAATTTAGTTGTAGTTTTTATATTTTTGCAGGGTACATTTCAGAATTTTTGTGAAAGGTAGTTTTTTTTTGTGAAATTTTAAAAATCTACTATTTTTGTGAAAATAGTGTTAGTCTTGGTTTTATGTAAAAATATATCTTATTTTCTAACGCTTTCTTTTCACTTTTTAAATTCTTAAATTGTAAATGATAGATTTGGAGATCGACTTATTTGAACACAAGGATTTTTTTTCTTCCTAAAATATTTAGAAAATTTATTAATATTTAGAAATATTTCCTAAATCATAGAAAATTTTTATCTTTTTGTAATATGAGTGTGAACAAAATAAAAGTAATGCTTTTCTTTAAAAACATGATAAAAATTATAATTCTGCAGAAGGATCCATTTTGCTGTTGAAATATGAAAGTCTTGATAAAAGATATGTATTTCAAGGAACAAAATGTGTTTCTAAAATTAATTCCATTTACAAAAATTTTCACAAAATTATTTTATTAAAGTTCATATTGTATAAAATTTTGTGTTTTGAATGAGGTCATTTATTTCTGATGCATATTTCATTTGTAAAGGAAGTCCAAAAATATATATATATTATTTATAGCCTTACTCTGTAGACATCAGCTGTGACACGAAAGATAGCACTTGTGATATTGTAATATCAGGTTTGCCTGCTGAATCAGAAAACTATTCTCAGGTATTCTATTTAGAAACTTAGTGTACTGAACTGTTATTCTTATTATAATCGATTGTATTAGGTACCATATGTTATTTTCTGTTATTCTTATAACTAATTGTATTGCTAAATTTTATTATCTAATGTTGTTATTAATTGTATTATCATTTTTTTATAATAAATTTTATTTTCTGTTACTGTAATTTTATTGTTTTTTATGAATTCTCTCTCTCTTTCTTTCTTTCTTTTTTTTTTTTGGAATTTAAAGGTTAAATTAACTCTGCATATCAACAAAATAAAATCTCATCTTTAAAGAAAACAAGAACTTGTTTCTTTAGGAAGAAATCATAGAATTTTTTGTTTATGTTTTTATTTTGTTAGAAATTGACATCATGAATTTTTTATGGGTAAATATTAAATTTTTAAAAGGTAATCAAGTATCCCTAGTATCAATGTTATTTACATAATCATTACTGTTTACTGTAATAATTATGTAATAATTTCTGTTTATTTCTTAAAATAACTATTCCTCTAATACTAAAATGATATTATTGTTAGAAGAAGAAATTTAATGAGTCCATAGAGAGCAGTGAGGGTGCCCTTGAAGACGGACCCACTCTAGATCATGGCGAGCCTGATTATGTTAATCCCAGAGGTGTTCGATTCACTCCTCATCAACAACCTAAAGAAGGTAAATAATTCTGATTTTTAAATTTTTGATTTTATTCAAATTTTTAACATTCTATATTTTGTGATTTGATTAAAGTTTTTTTTCTGCAATTTTAATTTTTATTGAAAGGAAAAGTATTCTTAAGTTTATTAATTTAAATTTCTAACTGTTTTTAATTTAAAGTTGGCTTTTTGTGGAACATCCATAACTGGTTTAGCAATTAAAAACTTACTATGAGAAAATCACAAGAGAAATAGAAACATAAATTTCATTTATTGTATCTAAACTTTAATATTTTAAATAAACTCATTTTCAAATGTATGTTATTGTAAAGTATCACATCCAATCTATTTAATAAAATTCATTCTTTTATTAGTTTAAACTCTGGTGAAAAAAGAAAGTTTCATTTTTACTTTTGTTCAGTCATACTATACTGAGCCTCTCAGTGGTGGACTGATATGTCACTACGTTGATCCATGAGTTTTTATTTCATATTATAGCCTTTGTTGAACACAGTCAGCTAAATTTTTAGGTTTACAACTCCTAATGTTCAGCTACGTAGCCTTGTAATTTTGAACCCAATCCAGAAGACAAGGGAACTCCTGGATCAAGTATTGTGAAAAATTTTGCCTTCATGGAGAACTTTTTGATGGAACTAACCCACATTTCCGTTACATGAAGAGGAAGACTACAAGAACCTCCCACAGTTAGCCTGATGGAAAGTGGACTGTAACCCATGATCCGTCTACCACTGAGGATATTTCACGTCAGCACTGTGGTTGGCGCAAGCCAGATATTCAAAATTTTTAGCGACCAGCCATTGCTGGGGTTCGAACCCAGTTCACCTCATTGGATGGCAAATGCTCTATCCCCTGAGCCATGGTGGCTCTATCTATGAGTTTGGAGCTGATCCTGTCTACAGTAGGACTGAGCTTTCTGAAATATCAATGTAAAGCTTTCATTTCTTGAAAGCCAATATAAGAAGATGCTCACAGTGTAAAGATTTACCATAAGGGAATTCTAACTCTATTAATGCGCTAACAAATATGATGTTGATTCTGTTTAACTACAAAGAAGCAAATATTATACAAGGCGTAAATTTAATCAGGTGCTTCTGTTTCGTGCATGACTTGGCATTAGAATGTGGAACAAAATGTATGTCTTTTCCTTTTTTGCTCCTCTTTTTTTTTACCAACATTTCTTGTTGATAATTTTTAGTGAGACTTATGTTACTTTGCAATCACTGTGCATAATTTCATTTTGAATTTATGGTGAAAAAAAATATAGTATATCAAGTAAAATTTCTTCATTAAATTTAAAGGTTATATTTATTTGTTTAATATTTGCAGGGTGCATAGCGTTTTTAAAAAGTGCTTAAAGGTGCTCATTTTGGATTTTCGTTTTTTAAAAGCCCTAAAGGTGCTTTTTTCATTGGGTGTTTTTAAAAAGTGCTTAATTTACCCTTTTTCAAAGTGAGATTTTTCCTTTACTGTGTTGATTTTCCCTTTGAATTATGCAAAAAGACGAAGTTCACATTGTTCTATTCAACGTTTTCAAAATTAATTCAATCCCAATCTATTTCGGCGTATTGTCAGTCCGTAGAGTATGAAAACGCCATTTGTTTCACATGATTCAAAATTTCATGATTTTTGACAATTGTCAAAAACAATGCCAAAAGCTTTTTTCTTTTTTTTTTGACATGACGGTTAAAACAAGATAAAACCGTCAATTATCAAAAACTTTCATACCCTGCCTAGTTATAATATTTTTTTAAAGTGCTTAAAAATATTTTTTTAGTGCTTGAAAAGTGCTTATTTTTTGTTGAATAATTTGACTACGCACCCTAATTTGGCTATTAGACTAAACCTCTTTATTATTTTAACTAAATAAAAGGTACACTATTTTTTAAGTTTTAAATGTTTTGTTTTTTGTAATTTAAAATTAGTACCATTAATTTTATTATTTTTAAACTAATAATTAACTCAATTTTATTTTAGAAAAAATTGAGCAATGATTTATTTTTACTTTAATTGCATATAGAAATGGGCCTTCAGTCAATTCATTTTTATTATTTTAAATAAATAGAAAGGGATAGCAATGTTTCAAAAGTGCATTTTCCCCACAATTAATTTAAAACTTTCTTTAAAAGTGTACCTACTTTTTGTTTTTACCAGTCTTCTTATATTCTTAAAAAATTTCTTACAGTGCATGTAAATAAAATATTTTATAGAATTTTACTGTTTTTAAATCAATATAGATAAACTTTTTATTTTTTAAAAAGGGTCATTTAAAAGGTCATTTAAAGGGTCAATTATCATTTAAAAAGGTCAGTTCATCGAGCCATGGTACCCACCATCTCAGATTTTGATGAAAATTTGTACACTTATATAATTTTTGATGCTGATTTCAAAAATATCAATTATATTTAAATCAGTTAAGAGGTTTGAAAGTTATAAGCATTTATATTTTTGTCAAAATGATACATTTGCCGCCATTTTGATTTGTACATCAAAGACTATTAATGATTGTAACTCTCCTTATATTTGTCATTGAGCAATAATCTTTTTATTTTGTACAGAAGAAAGTAATCTGTCATTTAAACATATTTGTTTGCAAATAATTATTTTACTTATTTAGTAAATGGGTCTGTTTTGCAGTTTTTTGATCTACGGAGTTGAGTAACTTCAGGAGCTGATTTCTGGCAACTCGTCTCCTTTAATTTCAAAAATATTTTAGGCAAAGATAGTTGAAAGTGCAAACTAACCTCTGATATAAAAATTTTGATGGGCGGTTCACTCACTTTTTAGAAAAAAATATTTTTCTTATGAATTATTATGCATTAAAAGTACTGGTAGTTTGATGATTTATAGTCCTTAATTGTAATTGTAGTAATTGTAACTAGAGTATAATAAAATGATGTAAGAAAATTTGAATGCTAGAATTAGTAAAATAAAGTGATCATTTATAAATTTTCTTCTTCTTCTTTCTTTGAGCCCCCCCCCCTCAAAAAAGAAAAGAAGAAAGGAAAAAATCTGAGAATGAACAAGACAAACACAATTTCTGCATCACGAACACAATTTCTGGCCAGGGATTGCTGAAATTTGCAATTTAGCTCTATATGTTTTAGCTTGATCTACACTTATGACATGAAGGGAGACTTTCTTGGTCTTATTGGAAGGAGAATTAAAGTAAATAAATTTTACATGACACTCAATTCTGATTGGAGCAAACAGAAATGTTCTGGCAAATGATACATTCTGATTTGTCAAATTTCTTTTTTGGGATGGTAGGGATGGAGTGTGTCAATAGTTTTCAGTATTTTTTTTTTCTATTAAGAAGTTTTTTCTAAAAAAATTGGATGTATATAATTGTAATAAAAGTCTTACAGAATTAAAAAGGCCTGCAGGTGTTAGTGATGAAACAAGAGCATACAAATTGTGACAAATAAAGGGATAAAATTAACTATAAATATTCATAATTTGGTCTTAATTACATTTTAGAATCAAACAAAATGTTTGAATTAAAATAAAGTGTACAAAAATTTTCTCTCTGATCTTATTCAACATCATAAATTCTGATTTTCTCCTTCTATAAAGATCAAAGTTAGTTCAGTTAAAAAAAATTTAATGGCTGCTTTTTATTATTTGGTATTGCCCTCTACTCTTTTAGGGAAACTTTTATTTATTTATTAATTTTTTTAGATTCTGATCATTCTCTTTACCAAAGCTATATGATTCTGGATAAATTTATTTACAAAAAAGGTGAAATTTGGTACATTCTCAAATTATTTCCTTTCCTTTCTTTTCTTTTTCGAAGGGAAGGAAAAAAATAATTTAATAAATGATTACTTTATTTTACATATTTTTCTACCATTCACATTTTATTATACTCTAGTTACAATTACTACAATTACAATTAAGGACCATAAATCATCAAACTACCAGTACTTTTAATGCATAATAATTCATAAGAAAAATATTTTTTTAAAAAAAGTGTGTGAACTGTCCATTAAAATTTTTGAATCAGATGTTAGTTTGCACTTTCAACTATCTTTGCCTAAAATATTTTTGAAATTGAAGGGGGCGAGTTGTCAGAAATCAGCTCCTAAAGTTACTCAACTCTGTTGATCAAAAAACTGCCAAACAGACCCATTTACTAAATAAGTGAGACAATTATTTGCAAAAAAATATGTTTGAATAACATATTACTTTATTCTGAACAAAATAAAAAAAAAATATTGTCTATGACAAATATAAGGTGAGTTACAATCATTAATAGCCTTTGATGTATGAATCAAAATGGCGGCAAATGTGCCATTTTGGCAAAAATATAAATGCTGATAACTTATAAACCCCTTAACTGATTTAAATATAATTGATATTTTTGAAATAAGCATCACGAATTGTATAAGTGTACAAATTTTCATCAAAATCTGAGATGGTGGGTGCTATTTTCGTAAAATCCTGTATGATTTGCCGTGGAATGACCCAAAAGTGAATAGAATAAAGCTTATGCTTATTTTTAATTTCTGAATTTGGTCTTAAATAAAAGCATTTTTATTATTTTTATTTTAAAAATTAGGCCATGTTATTGGTGTTATAAAAGTATTTTTTCATAATTAACATATTTTGTTACAGATTTATTTATTTCAGATTGATTTAAGATTTCTGATTGTTTGGTTTAGATTCTAATGAAACATTATTCGAACATATATTATGCCACCAAAAATTGCTATTTCTAACTGACCACCATCATGATATAAAATTTCTTACTCTGCCTAGTCCTATTGTGTAAGTTTGCTTGCAGGTAGTTGTAGCCGGTTATTGGAAAGGCGAAAACAAGCATCTGCCCCCAGACCATTCAGTTTGCTGACAAACATGGTTCCTAAAGCCTGGCTGTTTCCATGTTTTGATGAAGCTACACGGTTTAATAAATTTTTTGGTGAAATTTGCGACTGATGCATTAAGAATGTCAGTGAAAATTCCGGCTTTTGGTACTTAATCTGGATATAAGCATGATTTCCATGGGGAAAATAAACAGCATTTAAGTGTGTTAAACAGTCGCATGGCGCCATAAATGACAGAGTTTGAGTTAGAAAATACGTACTAATAGTGCGTAAAATGATATGTGCACTGAGAAAATGGGTGTATATGGGTTTTTGTATTTGTCTATTAATGGCAATTAACAATTTTTGAACACACACACAAAAAAAAACTGTGATAAAAAGTGTTTGAAAACTGGGCCCCAGAATTCATAAATTCGTGTCTACATTTACCATCGTGTTCAATTTTTTCACTGTTACTCTCCTCATTTACTCATAAATCTATTCAAAGATTTCCAAAAAGAATAGTGTATACTTTGTGCTATGTATAACTAAAATACTAATTGATCTATGGTCACTTGTATGTCCATTTCTTGTACTTTATTGACGTTTCTTTCTTTTTTTTAGTTCTATTTAATGGTTGTTTTTGCAATTGTTGTAGTTAAATACAGATCTACAAATTTTATTTTAGGTACAGGTCCTCTGGTTCCTTATGGCTTACCATGTGTTCGAGAACTCTTCAGATACTTAGTAAGCTTAGTGAATCCACATGATAGGCATAATTCTGAGACTATGATCCAAGTAGGCCTCAATCTATTGACAGTGGCTTTAGAAGCAGGGGCGGATAATCTTGGAAGATTTGGCTCATTCTTGGTCTTGATTCGTGATGAAACATGCAGAAATCTATTTGCAGTATGGTTTCGTTATTATTTTAACAGGATTCCCAAAAATGAGTGATCATATCAAAAGAGCAAATACAATTTTAAAAAATAGAAGACAGAGATACAGCTTTCTGCTTTTAGAAACTTATTTTATTTTTACAAAGTTTTCGAAATATTTTTTAAATTTATCAAAAAATGGAACTGCTTATTGAGAAAACTATCGAACAAGGTTTCCAAAATAACCTTCCTTTACAGTAACTACTAATAACAATATTACAGGGTTCCCACGGTACTTGAAAAACCTTGAAAGTCCTTGAATTTAGTTTTAAAAAAATCAGGGCCCTGGAAAGTCCTTGAATTCTGCCAAAGGGTACTTGAAAAGTACTTTATTTTTTAGGATTTAAAATAATTCTAATCTTTCTTATAAAAAAGCAGTAAAAAAATAATAAATTCAAAGGAAGATTATAGAAATTCTGATAGATGCAATTTTTAATGCTTGAAGTGAAAAGGGGTTAAAGAAGATGCAAAATTTTTCTCTCCTAGATTTTTCACACCAGATTATTGTTCATCTCTGATGTTTTGAAAGCTGAAATTTCTATCAAATTGTAGGATTTGTAGTCATAGTTTTCGAATGATATATAGTGTTTAATTGATTTAGAAATATGTTCAATGTGTTAACTTCATTATTATGACAGGTCAATATTGTTATCCTATTTGTTCTTTTAATTTATGTACAAAGGATAATTAATTTTTTATCATTTATAATCAAATTTTTGCATTTAGTTTTTACTGCTAATGAATAAAATTTAGTTCTACAGGTTTCATTGATTATGAATAAACATCGTGACTCACTCACATTAAACTGATTCTTGGTTTACGGATTGGAATTCACATAAAGTGTTCGACAAATTATGATTTAGATGAAAGTGATTAACGAATCAAATATTAAATATTAATTTAAAGTGATTTGCAAATTACTCATCAGGATTTGTATTAAGGTATTTTATAAATCACATATCATGATTCACATTAAAGTTTAAAAATCACGTATTGCGATTGACAAAAGAGATTTAAAAGTTACCACTCAATTCTCATCAAAATGATTTAAGAATAATACATAGCTGTTCTATATTAAGCATCTTTCGAATCACAAATTGCAATTTGCATCATAATGATCACTATTCATATGAAAACTATTAGCTGATCAGGCAACTAAGTTCTCATTAAAGTGATTTATGTATCACACTTTGTTATTTACGTCTTGTTAGTTCGTGCGTTTTGTATCATTTGCTATTCATATTGTTCTGATTTAAGAAACATACACCACAATTCAATTTCAATTTACAAATCACACATTGTGATACGTAATTTACGTAATCTTCGAGACTTACTTCATCTTACTTATGAATTTGATTTGCATCTAGTATATATGTAAATTAGATTCGTATAAATGCGATTTAAAAATTATGCTTAGTGAAAATTACGCATATTCACACAATTTTAAAAATCACTCTTCATATTTTATGGATATATTTTAAAGAAAATAAAGCTTGGTAAGTCTTACTTATCTGTAAAATATTGTTCTACAATAGATTTTATTATGTTCGAAATGCGTTACTGATATTCTGAAGTAACAAAATAGATAATTCGTTATTAAAATTGAAACAGATATTTTAAATGGATATATTTTGATATTTTATTAAATTATATACATTTCCTGTAACCTAAAATTTGATCTAACATATTAAGTAATAGTATTTATATTTTAATAACCGTACAATCACACAAACTTTATCAATTATTTACTATGCTTGTTTAATGTAATATGCATTATTCATTAATTCCATTTCATTAATTCTTATTCACTTCATTAATTTTTTCATGATGAGTTTCACTGAAGCTAGTTTTTAAATGTTGGCTAGTATCGTTCGTCAATTGGATTTTTTTTTGTCAATGGGAATTTTTAAGTGATTTGAAACAGCAATGTAACTATCAACAATTTGTATTATTAACTGACAAATTTAATAAATATTTTTTTGTTGTCAAATAAGCATTGTGCCTTAAAAACATACAATTTCTGCTTCTACGTAATTGTAAAATTTGGTTGACATGTACTTTAGCATATAACTGTAATACTGAATAGGTCCTTGAAAAATTTGATTTTTGGTCCTCGAAAATCATTCAAAAGTCCATGAATTTTTAAAAAAAAATTGAGTGGGAACCCTGTATTATAAAACACACTAATCACAATATTAACAATGAAAATGATTTTAAAGCATTGGTTATATTTTTTCTAAATAACAGCGCAATCTACTGAAGAGCTTTTATCTAGTTTTGTTACTTGGTAAAAATAAATTATTTGATTTCCTAATTTTCTTATCATTCTCCTTTAAATGATTTTTTAAATCTTCATCCATTTTTCGGTCAGCTATTATATATTGGACAAAATTTTAAAAGATTTTGCTACTGACCAGTGGCATCTTTGTAAAACATGTGTCTATTTTTTCAAAAAATGGAACTTTTAAACAATTAAAAAAACTCTTTATTTAACAATATGAAACATTTCTTTTCAAGCATTTCTCAAAATTTGGTAAACATTACTTTGAAAATAAAGTAATTATTTCCTATGTAATGTTTACCAAATAAAGTACTTTTCAGATTATAAAATATTCAGAATATATCAATATTTATTAAAACAAAATATGATTTTTAAAAAATGCACATGGACTGCATTTTCGACAAATAAAGTAGCACCTGACAGACGATCTGTTAATTGTCATTTATTATATTTAGTCATTCTGTGGTCAGTGCCGATCATTAATTTTGCTCTATACTAATCAGTATTCTATTTCTAAAATGTGTTTCTGTGAAAAAGTTTTCTTTTTTTTTATTATTTGTTTTTAGCTTTTATCTGTTGAACGCCTAACAATATTTGCCTCTGCTCTCAGAGTGTCCTTCCTGCTGTTTGAAGCTCTTCGCACTCATTTAAAATTTCAGTTAGAAGTGAGCAAAATCTTTTTGTTTTCTGATTTCCATTTTGTGTTTAATTGCATTTTAATAAAAATTTATTTTTCTCGTAGATGTTTCTTAAATCTTTATTGGATATGATATCGACTGAATCGAGCAAGGTTTCTTATGAGCAAAGGGAAATTTCATTGGACTGCCTGACACAACTTTGGCGTATTCCTGGACTTGTAACAGAACTGTACATTAATTATGATTGTGATACCTATTGCTCAAATGTTTTTGAAGAACTCACTAAAATGTTATCTAAAGTGAGTTTCTTGCAATGTCTAGTTTTTCAGTTTGAAAGACAAATGAATTAACTCAATCATAATGTGTCTTAACATTTTCATCTTCTATTAAAATATTTGCCTCAATTATTTTTAATATTTAATGATAGGAAAGAGGTTCAACAGGTTTTGTCACATAACACTGTCACAGCAAGTTTTGTCACATTAATTTTTGTCACAATTTCTTTTCTTTTTGTGTGAGAAGGATGCACATGCTTCAATACAGATATTTATTTAGATTTGAAGCAAAGTTCTGCCAAATATTTATGTTTTAGATGTAAGCTTGTTTAACAATTAATTTCACTGTGTCACTAAATGAAAATATGACTAGTTTATTGTACTTATTAAAATATTTTCTAAATATGTATTAATTTGCATGCATAAAAGGCTAATGTAATTCTGAAAGAAGGATGGATTTGTTTCTTCTTGGGGGCAACAATAATGAAAAATTTGCATTACCAAATAAAGGTTTAAATATTTCATAAAATTAAACATATATTCATAAAATATTATATTGCAATAGCCCATACGAATGAAGTTCAAATATCAAGTCAGTAGGTGACCTTATATTTGTGCTTTAGTCACCTTTTATTTGTATTGGCAGTGAATAAAAGTTTTTAAGAAAAAATTAAACTTAATATCGAATTGTAATATTTTTCTCTTTCACTCACACAACCATTATGAAAATTTATGCACATAAGTAATAAATGACAATCATTAGTGTCAATTTTTTCATTTGTTTCTTGTCAAACAAACATTAAGGCATTTGTAACATGTTTTGTAAAATTTTAAATTTTGAAGCCTACCAGGCATCAATTGTGAGAGGTATTTGTAAGCAAGTTAAATTTTCTTGGTGTATATTAAATTTTTCAAGTAGGAATTATTCTTTTCACTAAGCCAGTCCGATATCTTTTAACTTATGGTAAAAGGAATATTTACTTTTATTCTTGTGAGTATTACTTCTTTCAATAATTTACTATACTGTAGAAATTGGAAAGGGTTTCAGACTATATTATATAAATTAGTATCTATTAAGCAAGCAAAACCATTTTAAATTAACTAACAGAGCTGTTTTGTTAGTTCATGAGCAGTGCTGGTAAGTCCCTAATTAATAAGTAAAAAAAATCAAAGAAATTGAATACTTATCTTCTAGACTTGACAAAAAACTGTTTTGAAGTTAAACGTAATTAAAAAATATATACACTTTATAAACAAAAAGGAAACGTTTGATATGTTCTGCCATTTATAAATTTTAAAAGAAAAAAGTATCTAAAAAAATTTATGTTGAAAATTAACTTAAGTGAACTTATATTTTTTACCTATATTCTACTACCATAGACTGTTTAAATATTACTTAAACGTTAAGGAGGGTTTAAGGTTTTTCTTACTATTGCTGATATAGGTAAGTTAAAAAAAGCCATTAAACAGAACATTTTATTTTAGAAATGAATTTTATCTGGGGGTTTTAACTACTAAATTTATCCCAAAGCCGGGTCATTAGAGTTTTTCAATGTAAATCTCTAAAGCTTCTTATAAAACTCAAATTGAAATAAGCTCTCTCTCTCTCACACTCGTTTTTTTAATTTTATGCATTTTTAATGCTTAGATTCTCTTTATGTTTAGGATTTGTTTCTTATTATATACTTTTTTAAATAATAATAAATAACCCTATTAAAATGAATAGCTTTTTAAAATTTCTCTCTTTCTTTACCTTTTGTTTACATTTTTATGAACTGTTCCTAACTGTATTATTAAAAATTGCATCTAATTTTTCCGGAATTGTGAAGCTAAGTGTTTTCTTATTTTATCTGACCATAAAAAAAAGAAAAGGTGTTTGTCAGTACACAAAATTGTATATTTTGTCAATCAATTTGGAATACTCTTTTATAATTAATTAGCAGTTCTCTACCTTACATTTCTAAAATTTAAATTCAATTTAATTTAATTTAAATTTGAATTCAGTTACAACTATTTCTACTGTTAACTTCATATTTTTAGGGATTTATGAAGAAAGAAAGAAATAGAAAAAAAGCAAAGAAGTCAGATCAATGCAGAAAAGTGAATTATATTGTCTATTCTGTATCTGCTAATTTATAAGCAAATACTTAAGTGCCCAATTTTTTTTTCTAGTTGAATCTGACATAAAATAATTCTGTACTTAGCAAAAGTTTTTTGTTAGTATGCCTGACTTATAAAATACTTGTGTTACTTCTAGTTGTGCATCAAACTCTATATTTGTCGCTTCTTAGAAATTTTGGGTACTAGAGTTTGTAAAGTTTCATTGATCGACTCTCGTTACTTTGAGCTGTTACATTTGATCTTTATTTGATTTAGAGGCTTTTTCAGTAGTTACGCTATGGTTCGTCAGCGATAGTGGGAGGGGACAGAACAGAAGAGTCGCAATGTACGTCAAGGTTAAGAATTCAGTATGCATCATTCTATAATATACTTCATGAGCATGTATTCATCTAATAATTCTTAATGGTTACCCTTAAACATTTAGCTGCTGGTATCAATGTTATATAAATTGGATCACAGGCTAAAAACGGCTAGGTGTCAATTTTTGTTCGCATCTTCTGATTTTCATTCACCTGTTTAGCAACTGTAGTGTTCTGTTACATTCTGCCGGTGTGTTTGATGAAAGATGAAGTGCTGGAGTTATTAACCATTACGTGGTTGCTTGTATGCTTCCATTTTGCTCTATTCTGCAATTCTTCTCTGCTAGAGTGCTTTGTGCATCAGCAAGCAGTGGTAGTGATCTGATGATGTACTGATCAATAAATTTTGACTGACTGATGTGTTTTTTCAGTTTCAACGAGTGTTAATGAGTTGTCCTACTAACTGTTGAGTCACCATACATATATATTTTTTCACCAGCAATGTAGCAAATCAATCTGGCATCATAGAGAATGCCTAGACATAATTTACAATCACCATGTCAAATGACAATATAGCAAACTGTGAAATATTTCATATCTTTGATGAGTATGGTGTGATTGAAAAATCTATACATATAATAAAATAAAGAATTTGTGTGTGTCTGTTTACCGGATTACGGGTATACCGTAAGCTTTAAATATATTACATTCTACCTAGAGCTAAATGAGTATAACTGTAAACAAATTGTGAAGCCTGATTTTTGTTTCTCTCATATAGAGACATTTATAAAGTGAAATTTTCTCATTGGCTTAGCACAGTGTTTCCCAAAGTGTGGTACGCGTACCCCCACGGGAGCAGTTTAGCGGGGGTACGCACTCTTACGCGAAATATCTTGCAACAAATGAAAATTTAAAACATTTTTATTTAAAAACAGAGCTAGCAAAGAAAATTTGAAATTATGTATTTTCCTATTGCCTATTTTTTGCAGTTAACAGTTAATAATTAGTGGTATCAACAGCGAGTTGTGATTTTTAACTTTAGTGCAATTTTTTTATAGTAAAAAATGCATTCATTTTTTTATCAGAGGTACACAGTGTTACGAAAAATTTAGAAAGGGTACACAAAAGTCATATGTTTGGGAAACACTGGCTTAGCGGAACCTACTGTTTTGAAAAGAACATATTGCGATTCAGTTTAACAAATATTTTAAAGATAGCATCAGTGATGTTTGCTAGCTTATAGCTCTAATCAAAAAATGTTATTTATTGTGTGTTCTATAATACCTAATAATTTTTTGTTCATTAAGCCAAATTATCTGAATGATCAACCTTATCATGGTAGAATAGGCGTACTACATGTTTATTTCGTTTATAATTAGGATTTAAAAATATGTTTCTCTAAACCAATTTAAAATCAACAATAATTGAAATTTAAAAAAAAAGTTTTGTACTGAAAAGAAATTAATTGAAAAATTAAATTAATTCATTTAGGATAAACATAAAGAAACACGAATATTATTATTGATGCCTCTGATAATTAATTTTGGTCAGAGTTACTAATTGAAGTAAAATAATAAGCTTTGTACTTAAAAGGAAAATTAATGGAGAAATGTTACTATTTCATTTAAAAAAAAAAAATTATTAATTCAATTGTAAAAAAACCTGCAAACTGTTATTAACATCAATAATGCTTTATTAATTTTAGTAATAGGTTAACAACGATGATGATTTTATAGTAGAATTTTTTAATGCTCTTCGAAGATGTTTAAAAAAAAAAAGTATCTCGATTTTGGTAAATTTTAAATATCATGAGCTACCTCATCAGCATTATGCCAGATGACAGTTAATCTTTATTTTGAAGGCTAATAAAAACTTGTATTTCACTTAATCTAATACCTAAAGCCTCCGAGATGGGTAACAAATGATAATAAAAAAACTAAAATTATTTTAGCTTGATTATTTGTGTTAGTATTTGCCTTAAAGTTTTGTAGTGTTGTTCAGTACTGATTAATTGACGCTGATGGAACGGGTATTATTTATAATAAAATTACAAGAATCAGGGAAATGTGTTTGGGTCCACTTATGTCTTATTTAAATATTCTTTACAGAATGCTTATCCAGTATCAGGCCTTTACTCCATTCACCTGCTATCCTTGGAAGCTCTTTTAGCTGTGATAGAGAACATTGAAAATCATTGTCAGTTTCGAATGCTAAATCAAAGTCAGTTCTATCAGAATAAGGAAACTATAGCTCTGCCCTCTTCTGGTGAGTGATATTTTAAAATAGTATATCATTCAAAAGCTTTGGATTGTTTAGTGTTCTCAAAAAGTATTCCACGGAACCTTAGGGTTCCATGAAAAGTTCACTTCCCATGGTTGAGGCTTCTTTTTTTAATGCTCATGATTTTTGAAACTTTTAATTATATTTATATCTAATCAATAATTCATTATTTATTAAATTTTTTGATTTTTTTTTCTTTCTAAAGAAATTATTTAAGTGAAGTATGTACCTCTGGGGGTACTGAGTTGGAAATTGATTGTTCTCTGATTCTGGTCAAAATTACGATCTGTGAATGGATGTATGAATGGGTCTACCCTATAAACGGGTGTGACATATAGGTGTAACTGAAGTCTAATTCTTGACCATAGATGGCGTCACTGGAAAAGAACAATCGGACCCCCTCTGCCTAAATGGCATATGTCAACAGCAAGTGAAGTGTGGATTTGAAAAAAAGAGCAAAATTTAAAGCGTATGAGTATATTCTAATAATAATACATTGTATAAATTATGAAAATGACATGCATTTATGAAAAATTACATTAATAATTTCTATATAGGTTTTCAATTCAATTTTCCTTTCGTTGAACTTTTCAATTCAAATTTTTTCTGATAACCATTCTCAATATTAATGACAGATTTTTTGTTTTCATTTTAACATATACCATAATTTAGCCAATATTTGTACGTTTTCAACTTTTGCATACATCAAAAAACTAATTCAAAACAAGGCAAGATGCTGCTTCAATCCTTTGAATTCAATTATCTGACAGACATCTAATTTTAAGACTACTATTGATAAAACAATGAAGAAATTTCTTTCTTTACATCAATATTCTTTTTCAAAATAATTAGTGTATACGTGTAGAGGTTAGCCTTTCTTATATTAAACCAAAATTAAGAAACACATGATAAAAACTAAAATAATTATTCCCACCCTTTCATGATTTTTCTCCAGAAGTTCAGCCAAAGGGTGTGCAATGAGTAAGAAATTAAATGTGAATTTTTAAAAGTAGCAAGCCAGACCAAAAAATGATTGTAAGTCCTTTTGATTTTTGGGTTGGAGAAAAGTAACTGCAGTTTTAATTTTCTGTGGTGGTGGGTATATTTTACCATTCTTGGTAACATGACCATAAAATTCCAATTTTCTTGTTAAAAATGAAAATTTTAACTGAGGTTTTAGGACAGACCAAAAGGTGCTTGTAAAAATTTAAACTGACCATTATGCGTGACAAATGACGTTTGTGACAAATATGGTGTTTCCTCAGCGAAGGTATGTTTTAGTATTTGATTTTGTACCTTAAAATATCGCCTACACTAATTAGCATATTTGAAGTAACCCTCTCGAACCATTAAGAATGAGTCCCAAAACATGAAGATCCGATCAATAGATTAAAACAGGGATGATTGTATTCCGGGTTATTTGTATCATTCTTCTAAGTCTAAAAACTAGTAGCAGGGCATGCGATTTTTGTGCGAATATCGCTAAAATTTCTATGTATCTCAAGGCCATTGGTTTGCGGACTTAAGCAAATCAAAATCTTGTAATCTGACAAAATTTTGAAGCTTTTTCTAAATCCCGTTAATGAGTCAATTACATACATTCTTTGGCCAATTTGATTCTTTTGATTTTGTGGATTTTCGCCATTTTGAATATTTGGAACCGCATTTGAATCTGCTAATATTTCGATTCTCGCAATTCCTTATTCACGTTGTCTAAAAATGCAATATCATGGTTTATATTTATGTGTTTTTAAAACCAAATATCACTATTTGTATTCAAATTTTTTTTAAATCCAATTCATTGGAAAGTCACGTTAGTTAGATCTTTTCTTCCCCTGGTGATTTATGGGTTCAATTCATAAATCACTAGAAGCTAGAAAAAGAGAAAACGTGTCTAAAGACTTTTTTTTTTTAAGAGAGGGGAAGATGAAGATATGTTTGTTTATTTTTATTGTTAAAAAGTGTCCGGGAAATCGACCCTTCCGGAAAGGGACGCCCGAATATGGGACTTTACACTGTATTGCAATTTGTATTTCAATATTGCGAATCAATTCTCTTCAATCGAATATTGCGATTTGCGCAATTCTTCACTTGATTTGAATATCCAATATCAGGATTTGTATTTACGCATTTTCAATACCAAATATCGCAATTTGAATTTGTTAGACTATGAATTTCAATGAACAAGGTTCGAGTAAGAGTCAGAGATCACGAGTTCGAAAAACCTCTGAAGGAGAGAGTTCGCACATTTAAAAATAGTTTAAAGACAGAATTTGCATAGTATTAATTTTGAGTGTGTAAGAACCCTCATTATGCAAATGTTATTTTGTATATATATAACAAATCAAGATTGGATTTGGAGTTTTGTTTCTTTTGATTTTCATGACTGTACGTGTTGAATTCGTTACCTCATGTTATGGAGAGGATTGTTTCTCTTTTATGATGTTTAAGTTAAGTTATGATTTTTCTTGCTTAATAAAATTTCTGATTAGTTAAAAGATGACTTTTTCATTACGTTTGCTAAGCATTTTCCACAACGCACTAAACTCTGCCAGCAGAATTTATGCATTTTTAAAATCCAATATTGTGATTCGTATTCACTTATATGTAACATCAAACATTCATTTTTGCAACTATACGGGATTTAAAAACTGTGCATTGTGATTGATATTCACACAATCTAAAATAATTATGCTCCTTGATTCATATTTGTACGATTTAAAAATTGCATATTGTAATTTGTATTTTTGCATTTTTGAAATCCAATATCGCAATTCATATTCGCACAATTTTTTAAATCAAATATCGCAATTCTTGTAAGTAGTAAGTTTTTTCTTGAATTAGTTACTCTAAAGGTGTGATATTCTGTTTAGTAGGTAATTTAATTATAAATGTTTATTCAAAAAGTTATGCTAAATATGAAACATGTATGGTACATAAATTTATATCGATTTGTGGCATATAAAGCTTTTAGGGTTTTTTACTCTGTGCCACAATCACTCCTGGTACGATCGATGCTGCTGAAAAAAAAAATTTCAAGTTTGATTGGTTAATTAAAACAGTCGAAGTGACTGAAATTGTTAATAACTATGTGTCAGAAGATACTGAGGTGAAAGTTGGCAACTCTTTTAACAAATTCAATTTCAATGATGCAATCTTCCTCTTCGTTGCATGGCATGTGACGACGACCATACGGGCACAAAAACAATGACCGTATGAGATGCAATGCTGACGAAGAAAAAATTAAACAAGTTTTAACTATACATGATTAAAAATGTTTTATATACTATTTTTAAAAAAAGATACTTTCAATATTTTTTTAAATGTTAAATCTAGACCAACAGAATTTACAGTTTGAATTGTAAACTTTGTTCAGTTCACTTTTTTAAACTTTGTAACTTTGTTTAATTCACTTTTTTAAGAAAAAAAAATTTCAAAATTTAAATTTCTAATTTTTTTTCTTTCACTTTTTTAGACATAAATTTCTAAAAATATTTTGTGTGATTGCTAATTTTTACTTCTGATCAATTATAATGATCAATCATAATATCTTTATATCTGATCAATGATACTATTAATATCTCCTTAAACTTTTAATATTTAAGAAAACTTGAAACAAAAAATATCTTATGGACACATAGATTACTAAAAAAATAAAGTTTCCAGCATCAAGAATTAAAAAGGTCCACTAACTCTTAAAATAGTTCATTTTATTATTAGCAATGTTTTTATGAATTAAGATTTTCATGCCTTGAAATATCATTATTTTAGAAAGTGAGGTTGTTGATTCCTCGAAGAGAGGTGTCCTACAACAAGGAGCATCTGGCTATCTCTTGGGTCAAGAATTGATATCTAGTCAAAATGATGAAAAAGCTTCTCCCTCAGTTACTTTTCATGAAAAACAACGACCCTTTATTTTACCCAATAGAATGAAAATATCTGTTGAAATTCCTAGTCATGAAATTTTAATGGCCGTAAAACACAAAAAGAAAGTAAGTAAGCAAATATTATATAATTTAAGGAAGTTTAAATACTGTCTCACAAATATAGGTGCAGGCATAAATTTTTTCCTTTTGAAAAAATATTGTTATTTTGTAATGACTTAAAAAAAAAAGGAAATTTTTTCGACATATAGTGTGTAATCGTGAGCAATAAATTAAATTTGGTTGTGTTTATCATTGATAAAAGTGCTTTTGTTCTGCAGCTTTGTATGAGAAAGATTTTCTTGTTATTTCAAATAATTTATATTAGCAATTATAGTTTTTATTTAAAAGTTCTAACATTGTTTTTTATTAAAAACTTTTATTCTTTATTATAGGTATTAGAATAAAAGCTTTATTATTATTTGTAATTTTAGGTTTTTATGAAAAATGTTTTAATATTAATACAGTAATTTCCGGTAAATAGGCCGCACACGCAGAAAACATCGCTAAAAATTTCTATTTTCATATTATGGACCGCACCGTCGTAAAGGCCGCACTTTCATTTTTTCGATCGATCATCGATTTTTATCAAATATCACATGCGTGAAAATACACGTAACAAATAATAATCTTTAAAGCATAAACTCTTTACTTCGAAAACAGTTATTGATAAATCTTTTTTTTAATATATATACTCATTATATTATCATCAGTTTTATGTATACTTATCATAAAAAGAAAGAATTGAGAACAATACTTGCTTACAGAAGAAACATGTATAACCAATTAAGATCGTAAGTTGAGGATGTGTATACAATAAGAAATAAACTAATCACAAAATAAATCAGCATTTATTTATTTATTCTTTTCAAATATTTTTGAGCATATATCTATTCAAAACCATCAAAATCTGATTCTTCAGTGTCAGAGCAAAACAAACGTTGTAATTCATGATCTAGTTCATTTTCTATATCATCTTCTTCATCGGACATTAAGGAAGTAACATTTTTTACTCAAAAATCCAGTCCTGCATCCTTAAAGCAGGACGTTATAGTGGTTTCCTTAACCCTTTCCCAGACGTTAGACACACACCAGGCAACTTCTTAAAATGCACAACGCATTTTTCCACTTTTAGTATAAGTATGCAATCCATTTTCCCCACTGACTACAAATTTCTACCTTAAATGAATGATTAACCCCTAAATCAAGGGGTTGTAATTTTTTCGTCAAGCCAGCGGCGGGTATTATGGCAAGCGATGCATTTACCTTTCTACATTTGCTTTTTACAGATTCGAGAAGGTGGAAAGTCATTGAATCCATTAGAAGCAAACCTTTTCTTTGAAAAAAAGCCCCAGGTTGTCGTCTCCACACCAGATCCAGTCAATCTACCATAATCTCTTCACGCATCCAACCTTTTTCATTTGCTTTCACATTTATGTTGGGGGGGGGGGCTTTTGGTATTGTTTTGCTCTTAAAAATAATCATCAGACTTAGTTTTTTCCCATCTGCTGTACAGGCTAATACGCAAGTAAACGATGTTTTTTCATTCCCAGTAGTAATTATTGGAACACTCTTTGTTCCTGTTTTATCAACAGTTCTGCTAGCAGGGCAATGAAATGTCAAAGGTGTTTCATCCAAGTTAATAATTTTTGAGAGGGTGAAAAATTTTCCACATCAATGAGGTGTTTCACAAATTTCAAGAAGTCATTTTTTTTCTCCTCCCAATTTTCTGGAAGTTTTTGTGCAGGCAGTGGTCCTTGTTCTGACAGATGTCTTTTTTCTTTTCATGAAACGACAGCACCAGCTTGGGCCACCTGAACCCTGAAAGTCCAACTGGTTTGCAATTAATTTTGCTTGCAGACAAATTTTGATTGTAGACACTGGAAATCCTTTCTCTCGCAGTTCTTCAATCCATTTCACTAAATCATTTTCCAATTGAGGAAATTTTACAACTCCATACCTTCTTGCATGATTTTTCTGGGGTAACTTCGCAATTATATCTTTATTCGCTAGCCATCTGCAAGCACATTTTTCATTGATTTCAAAATCTCGTGCAGCAGCTTTGTTACCGATTTGGTACGCTCTAGCAACAACTTTTAATTTAAAAGCTGAAGTGTAGCTTTTACCTTGTTTTGAAGACATTTAGTTCTAAAGTGTTAGACAAGTACTATACTAAAACTATAGTATTAACTTTTGCAAAGAACGAACAATAGCTAACTTCAACAAGAAATGCAAATTCCTATATGTGAGTTTTACGCACACAATTTTTTCATGCTTTGAAAACAGGGAGAAGGGGAAGAAAAGAAGGCATAGCTGTAAGATAAAAGAAAGAGAAGGAAATGTATGAATGGAATTCTGTAGAACTAGTAGGGGAGACGAACTAAAGAATGTGATGAAAGCAGTGCAATATGTTGAAATACATGCAGGCCCCCTTCCCACGGACTCCCTTTCCATGCTGCTTTATTCCAGGAAGAATAACTATTTCATTCACTAGTTACAATAGTAACAGTCAAATGTAACAATGCATTTGAAATGTTGACCCTTCAGTGACCTTCAACCTTCAGAAAAAGAAAATGAATGGTTAAAAAGAAAATGAATTGCTAAAGAGAAAATTAATGATCACAACAGTCATAGGAGGGGCAGAACTTGCAGAAGGATTCTATGATGTCCAAAATATTTATGACATTGACAGCCCAACATAAGTTTAGTGTGCAGCAAAATAAGAATGAATCACTTCCTTCTCCTCTTTTAATGGTGAAATGTTTCAAACTCAGAAGGAAGAAATAAAATGTTTCTTTCTTTCTCCACTTAACCCCCCCCCCCCTGTGCCTGCTATCGCTTGCACAATGAACTTTGAGAGGAAGGGTGTGGAATGTCAGCAGAGCATACGAAAAATTAAACAAATTGTTTTTGGATTCTTTCTTTGTTTTTCGTTTTGTTTCTGAAATTTGATTTATTATGAAACTGTTCTTCTAGCTGCATAAAAAAGGCGAGATAATGAATTCTGAAAAGAACATGTTTCCTTATAATTAAAAAAATCATTGTTCTAAAGAAAGACATCATCCAATTTTAAAAATAAAGTTTCGTATTGTTTATCATTAAAAAATTTAAATCTTTTCTAACCAAAACAGTTAAATATAGGAAAAAAAATCGTTTTGAAACTATTTCATAAGAGAACTCGTTCAAAAAAGAAAAAAACTACGATTACACATAATTCACAAAGGAAACATATTTCTAATAAGACAAAATCATGCGTCTCTAAATCTTGAGCTTCAATTATTTTATTTATCATTTTATGTATATTTCATAATAAGTTTACAGATAATGAAAAATAACAAAACATTGAAAAAAATTATTTTCGAATTTTAGACGATGTAGGAAATGCTGAAGAATGATGAATTTTTTTTTTATAAATTGAAATTCATTAAAAGAAAATCCAATGTAAAATATAATAGAAAAAAACTACTTACTTCAAGAATACTTAAATATAATAAATTATGAATTTTAATGACAAATGAATGAATTTTACTTCCGAGACAGAAGCAAGTGTTCCAATTAAAATATATTAATTGTTCAGTCTTGTTCCATTTTATATTTGGTATTTCCTATAAACTCAGTAGTGAGATTCTTTGAAGAATATCTTTTTTTTCTTTCTATTTTTAATTTTTTTTCGATTTTGATCTTTTTTTCTGTTACAATTTGACAGTTTTTGCATCAGTCAAGCAGCTTGGAGTCAATTTAAATACTCCCGTGATTTTTTTTACTTAGGCGTGCTTATTTAATGCAGAAGTATTTTATTTTTTTAAATTTAACTGAACTAAAAGTATCTGCTGAAATCAGATTGATGCATAGAACAAAAAGAGTTTATATTCTTAAGTAACAAATCGGAATTTGTAACATCATTTGTAGTTGACGTTCTGCTGTTTTTCGTCAATCGAAAACTTCCTTTACACTGGGTTTACGGTAACACTAGGTTCCTTAACACTAGGTGTGTCATTTTGCCGCATTTGGAATTTTATAAGGAAAATTACAAAACCCTTTTGCATTTTTATTTTATCTCTTGTAATGAGTTTTACCTGTTGATCGAGGTAAATATATTTTGAAAACTATTTTCTTCAAAAGCGTTTAATAACTGCATCGTATCCATAAAAAAAAAATTAAAAACAACCCTGGTAGTTATAGATATTTTATTGAGTTAAATTGATGTGTGTTGGTAGAGATAGGTATGTAAGAAACATCCGTAATGAAACTATACTTCATTTAAAAAAATAAGAACGAAAAACATTGTCAGAGTAAACATTATGAATTAGGTTCGTTATTTTGGAAAATTTTTGGTAAACCTCTGTTTTTGAATAAATCCACCGTGATCAAAAAATTCTCACATTAGGCTTGGGATAAATAAATTCTACGAATAGGCCGCATCAGCGTACAGGCCGCACATCGTGGCAGGCCAACTTTTAAACACATATAGGCTGCGACCTAGTTACCGGAAATTACTGTAATAATTTTTTTAAGCAACAAAGCTCTTAAAAAAGTACTTTAATTCTTCATTTAAAAAAAAAGGTGTATTGTTGTTATAGATTCTTATAACTGGAACTGAGCAGTTTAATTCGCAACCAACAAAAGGCATTTTATTCCTGCAAGAGCATGGACTTTTGAAAGATCCTTTGGATCCCCACGAAGTTGCAACTTTCTTGAGAGATAATCCACAATTAGACAAAAAAATGATTGGGGAATATGTCAGCAACAGAAAAAATTTGAAGGTACTTGAAGCATTTGTGAGGTGAGCAATAAAATTCCTCTTTCTTAAAAATATTTTGGATTTTGTAGTAAATAAATAATACACTTGATTTCTTTAATAACTTTTAAATGGCCTGATGAATTGATGTTTCTTTATATTTTTTGGATTATTCTATAATATTTTCACTCTCCTGCAGATAATTGTTGGTATGCAATATTAGTTTTTTTTTTTTAATGTTGTAGTTCTATATAACTTATATTAGTGTTATGTTGACTGTGTTGCTTATGATTGATTGATACACTGTAACATCAAAGCATCAATCAATCCTTTCTAAGTAGGACTTAACCTAGTCCCACCCCTATAGCATCAATCCTCTCTAAAGCAAATCATTCAACTTATTGACTATGAATCAGCTCACTCTTATGTTTCTTTTTTTAAGCCAAATTTCCATAGCTTAAGTACTTTTATTAAAATACAATTGAGATTTTGACTGTAGCATCTTGCCTTGGCCAAAGGGTTGAGTCTGTTTGAGAAATGTATACCTAGTTATCAAGATCTGGTTCATAAATAAACCTAATAACATTAGTAATTAGCATTATTTTTTGAAAAAACGTGTCCATAGTGGTATTAAAATAGTTATATGTTAAATGTCATACATATATAAATTTGTTTATTTTAGTATTCCTTTCCAGATCATTTGCTTTTGAAGGTACTAGAATTGATGAAGCTTTGAGACAATATTTGGAGACTTTCCGTTTACCTGGAGAAGCCCCTCTTATTTCTTTAATCATGGAGCATTTTGCTGAACATTGGCATGTAAGCCATCATTATAATTATAAAGTACATTAAGAAAGGGTTAACACAAGCAATGCTCTAATAAGGTATTCATTTAGTGGTCCAAAAATTTAATATGATAGACAAACTTGCTAGAAAAATCGAACAATTGCATAGTTTGTGTTATGATACACATCAAAAATTATTAATTGCCATTTATTACACACTGAAACTAATTCGATTCATAATCCCATAAGGATTAAAATTAAGTGAAAAAAAGCTAAAATAATATTAGTAAATACAGTTTAAAATGCTGAGATCAAATAAATAAATAAATGAGGAAAGCATATAAAGTAAAAACTAGCAAAATATTATATTAAAAATTAATTATCTAAAAATTATAAGTAAAGTTAATTCTAAAAGAGTAAAAAATGTTTTATTCATGAACAATTATACTGTCAGCACATGAATGCAAAGCACAGCATAACATGTAAATTTTTATATTCCAACATGTAAAAAATTCTGTACCAGACACTTTCAGTTATTCCATTTGAAATCTAACTGAACTACAACCTAACCTACTGATTGAACAATTAAAATTAGTACAATTTTTTCAAATGCATAAAATTTGAACTGAAAACTATTTTTTGCTACTATTTTGTAATCAGGCATATTTCAAGGTGATAACTTTGTATCCCATGCATGTGATTTTAGTGACAATTGTAGAACATTTGGCGACAATTGTTGTTTTTCCGTATAATAGACCCCAAAGGTAAACAAACTTAAAATGATCGGAATCTAAGAAGCAAAAAATAAATAAACATTATTTTTCGGTTAATAATGTTTTAGTATTAGAATGATATCTAATCAATCAAAAACAAAATATTAGAAAAAAATAATTATTGCTTAAAATATAGAAAACGAATAAAAAAATTGACAGTTATGAAAATATTAATCGCTCTCTCCGCCATTTTCAACTAGAAAGATTCAAGGGAAATCCCCGTTATTCATTAAGGTGGGTAGGTGGAGAAGAAAATTCATTTCCTCCTTATTTGTCATTCAAGTTAAGGGTGGGGCAGTAAAAAATTCTTATTTTCTCCCCCATCATTGGCTATCAATCAAGCATAAGGCGTGGCATGCTGATTGGGCTCTCTTTATTTTAATCTTGTGCGACTGAAAGTGACTCCCCCTCCATGTTAACCTTTGCTGTGTTCACCCTTTTTCGCAGTATTTCTTCCCTTGACACTAATAAAATGGTTCCAGGAAGTGATTCTTTTACTAGTCAGTTGCATAGGAAAGAAGGGGGGAGGGACTCAGTTGTGCTTTTCTGAAAACAAATCTCCCTCCTTTTTTGCATTCCTAAGGAGTGTCACTTATGGTCACTCCATGGTCTTGGGAGGTCTTCTCTTCCCCTTTCTTTTGATTTATGGGTTCAATGCATGAATCACTGGAAGCTAAAGAAAGGAAAAACCTGTTCAAATACTTTTTTTTTTTTTTAAGAGAAGGGAAGATAAGAGATAATTGTTTATTTTGAATGTTAAAAAGTGTCCTGGAAATTGACCCTTCCGGAAAAGGGACTTCCCGATATGGGGACGTTACACTGTATATTAACAAAAAGCTAGCATATTAACCAACCTACTTGTGTATCTTCATTGATGGTTTAATTCAGCCCAACCCAAGAATCTTTATTGTCTTTTTCATCACTCCCAATTGATAGACATTTGCTTGATTTTAAGTATTTTAATCATTTATATATATATATATATATATATATATATATATATATAAATATATATATNATATATAATATACAAAATAATTTTTTTTAAAATAGCTTTTTTATAGATCCACCATTTTACTTCAGTATATAAAGCTAACCAAATTGCCGGTGAAATTGTGGAGCTTTAACTGCCTTGACCTTCCTGGCCCACAATGGGCTGTTGCAGAAATGCTTTCCTCTTTTAAGAAAAATATTGGTGTTTAAAAACATTGTAGGAAATTTAAAAAATAATTGCAAATGTCAAGGGAAAAGTTTTATTTTTGCTCGGAAAATATCTCTTTGTATAATATATAATTTTAAACAAGTAGAGAAAATTTAGTATATTTAGGATTTTAACTATTCAGAACTGTTATTACATACAGTTTGAATAAGGATTTCAAGTTAATCAAAAACTGAATACTAAAATTAACTTTGTAAGCTCACTGCAGTTTTTTTTAAAGTTGATTAACAAATATAATTTTTATGTATCAATATTTATGTATAATTTAAACATAATGAGTTCCTTTATGATTTTTTTCTTTTTTAAAATATATCTTTATTATATTTTTCTTAATCATTAATTTTTTATTATTTATTCATTTTTAGAAAAGTAACAATCAGCCCTTTGCAAATAATGATGCCGCCTTTACTCTAGCTTATGCCATAATCATGCTAAATGTTGATCAGCATAATCACAATGTGAAGAAACAAAACATTCCTATGACTTTTGATGTAAGTTATGTTCCTTATTTAGCTCTTTCTCCCAATTTCATCAATAAATATATTTTTTAATCTATTAGGTATTCTGTTTCATCCACCCACTCAACTTGTGAAGTGTTATTCAGATTTTTATTTGTTCATTTATTTTTTTAGGATTAAAAAAAAAATATTTATTAGGGTCTTCCAAGAATTCATATTTTCTTTTTTGAGCTTTTTGCAGAAAGTAAAAATACCTTCTGTTTTTTGAAGTTATTTTAACTTCCTGTAAAAAATAAACATACTAAAGATGGATGGAGCTTAATAAATTTTGTATCTGAACGATTCTTATAATAGAATATTATACTTTGCTCAATTATAAAGATAATTGTCTGCAACATTTTAACTAATGTTTCTCCATGCATGATATATTGTGTACAGTTTGTTGTTGAAGTAAAAATAAAATAAAGAGAAGTTTCTATGAATAGTAAATCAATTGTGAAATATGTAGATGAAACTTTTGTAGTTGAATATTATAAGAGTTTTATGAAATATGATAAAACCTGTAATACCCAAAACTTCTGCTATTTATTACCAAACATGGTGTATATTTTTTAAAGAAAAATTTTAGTTTCAAATTTGTGTCGTAACTTTGTATGAAATGTGTTTTATATTCTAGTGTCTGAAATGTCCTATAGACTGTTATATAACTTGATATGAGTTTTCTTAGTGAAAGTTAAGTAAGACCCTAAAAAAGCTACTTGTGCTCTTTTAGCTAAGGGCTACCCCAGATCTACTTGTGCAAATTTGTAAAAAGCTTTAAGTGACATTTTTTTGATGAATAAGATGGTGATAAAATGGTTTTCTGTGCAAAGAAACACCAGGTTATTTTGCTAATTATTACCTAACTATGAACAGAATAACCATTCAGGAAATATTTTTGTGTTTTTAAAGCCAAAACACTGTTTTAATTTAAATGGTAGTTATTAAATAATCTAGATGATTGGTTAAGTGCTTATACTTGCTAAGGAAACTATTTGGATTTAATGTTCGTAGGATTTTTTTAATAAGTATTTTTCCCAGTCTTCATAAATCTATGTATATTTTTTTTTTCATTTGTAGGATTTTAAAAAGAACTTAAAGGGAGTTAATGGAGGAAATGACTTTGACGAGAATTTATTGGAGGAGATTTACACTTCAATAAAGTAGATATTTCATATGTTATTGAATTCACTTTTGTAATCTTTAAATAATATTGAATCTTATTCTGATTTCTAATTTTTATTTATTGAAGTTATTTTTAAATATAAATTCCACCAATTAAATTGCTTGATGCGTCAATAATATATATTATTCAAAGGTTTTTTTATCATTTATTGCAGCATTTTATTCAATTATTACACATCACTCAATAAGTCTCGGGTCTGACACATAAATGACACCACTGCTAACAAAACCATATGATTTCTGGATATTAGCAACTTTCAAGCCTTAATTGTCAAAATTTCATGTCATTCTGATAATTAGTTTAGTTTAGAAGCTGCAAGTGGTTTAAGTGACCCTATTTTTGTAATTTTTAAACCAATAGATAAAAAAAGAATTTCGTATTTTGATTAAGAATTGTTTTTGGATGGGGAAAAATACTGTTGAAGCAAAACACGATGGCTTGCTGGATTTGAACACAGTCATAAAGACATTGATGATGCTAAACACTCAAGTCATTTTAAAATCAACCAGTGTTCCAGAAAGTATAAAAAAAGTTACTAAGATAGTTTTGGAAGACTGTAAAGTGAAGTTGTGTGACACCTTAAGGATATCAGAAGGTGATGTGTTTATAATTTTACATAAAAATATGAGCATATGCAAGTTACTTTCGAAATGGGTGCAGCATTTACTCACACTCAACCAAAACGAACGTGTTGTTTGAAACTTTTAAAACAAGTTAAAAAGGATGTCTATCGTTGGTATGTGACAATGGATGAAACTACTGCTACATTCTTGAATAAAAAAAAATCTTCAGGTGAGGGGAAAGCAGCTGATGAAAGTTATCCAAAGCAAACAAAATCTCAAAAAAGTCAGCTGGCAAGTTTATGGCTTCCATATTTTGGGACGTGCATGGTATTTTGTTCATCAACTATCTTGAAAAAGATAAAACTATCATTAGCAAATATTACAAGGCATTATTGGATCCACTGAGCGAGGAAATCAAGTAATAATGACAAATAAAGTTTAATTTCTAAAAAGAAAAATTTTCTTAGCTTAACCGAAGACTTATTGGGTAAGGTGTTATCTTATGTATGATGATAAAAAAAATTTTTTTAGCCCTTAGGGATTTGCTTTGAACTTTTGAATTGTGGGGTACTCAGATTTTTACAGCGTTTTGATGTATGACAATTTAGATGATAAAATGTGAAACTTGAATGAAATCTGTCCTGTTCTCGTTGAATCTAATTTTTGGTCTGCAACTTTTATGATTCTGAACCATCTCTTAAACTATTCTACTGATATCATTTAAATTTTACATTCATCATACTTTACAACTCAATATTTTTTTTACTGTTTTCAAATAAATTGGTAAAAAAATTATAATTATTAAAATTTATTTTTATATATCAAATTATCTTTGAATAAAGAAATTTTGCATTTTTGGGCAACCTTTTTAATTTGCTTAAAAGGTACCCAAGATATGGCGAAACATAAAAAAGTAAAAGTGAAATTTCCAAATTTTCATCTGCTCTCCTACTTGTACATCAATTGTGACTATATTTCACAGATTGCCTCCATTCACCCTCCTCATATTTTGAGAATCCAATTTCATCAAAATAAAAGGTATATTTATATTTAATGTGTCTGTTCCATGAAATTAGTAAATAGCCCTAAATTATTAGCGCGTCTGAGATCACCTTTTGAACTATTAAAATGTACACTTTGAAAATCTGATTATTAGATTAAAAAGTTACTCTGGACTACAAAGAATGTCATTTCTGTCAAATTTGAGCAAGATTTTCTGTAATGCTATAATAAAGTGTTTAAGAATATTTCATTTTTAGTTTATAAAATTATTTTTTATTTGTGGGATAGACAGCTCAAGGTAGGTTCTATCTTTTCATAAGAGTTTTCTTCTCGCAAGTGTTCTCCTGCTTTTTGTTTGCTTTATAAGTATGTTTTTTTCTCAGCTACTTGCAAGCTATTAAATAACAAAAATTAAGTACTATTTAAGTTTTTATTTTACTATTAGGAATGAAGAAATTGTTATGCCAGCTGAGCAAACTGGAATTGTTCGAGAGAATTATCTGTGGAAGGTACCAGCTATTTCCTGTTAACCACTCTTATTTTTCTGAGCAGAATTTTTACTATGTAATAAATTTTTTCAGGTGCTTCTGCGTAGAGGTAATAGCAAAGATGGAAAATTCATTCACACTCCAAACGGTGTATTTGATCACGATTTGTTTTCATTAATCTGGGGGCCAACAGTTGCTGCACTCTCTTTCATCTTTGATAAAAGCTTTGAGCCATCTATAATGGATAAAACAGTTAAAGGATTCAAGAAATGTGCCATGATTGCTGCTCACTATGGGATGAGTGATGTCTTTGATAATTTAATAATCTCTCTTTGCAAGTTCAGTACACTCATGAATACGGCAGAGGTTAGAGTCTGCAATAACTATCTTAATATTCTTTTCACATATGTTAAAATCACCTTTGCTGTTGGTGTGATAAGATTTTTTTAATATAAGTAATATTTTGTACTTCACGAACTAACGCTTTCTGTTTGGTAAATAAGTTTTTAAAATTTTGATATAAACCAATTTTAAAGGGAATTTTTTTAATGTACATTTCAGGCTTTAATTAAAAGGTTAATAGAGCCTCTCGAGGCAATGGCTCATTTTATTAGCATTTTTCTTCACCTCCCACCCTTAAGTAAAAGTATGAGAGATAAAAATTAATTTAACTCTTGTATTGGTCATTTAATAAATTCCTAAGTTTGTATTAATACGAACACTCTAATTATCTCTCTCTAGTGGGTTAGGGTGCATGCTTTGATAATCACTAGTTTAGACCAAATAATTATAGTTTAAATTATAAACCTTGGCAGTGGGTTAACTAACATAATAGGAAGAGCTGTTTTCTTGACAACCTCTCTATATTGTTTTTACATTTTGAAGTTAACTTTCTCAAGTGCGCTAATGTGCACTTAACGTTCCCTTTCTCTTCAAATGTTTGTTCAGGGAATATTTTACGAATCACGTCTCATTGTGGTTTTAATCCCATTAGGTTGATTCATATACTATTCTCAGTACCCATGTAAAATGTCTCCAGTAGATCATGAGCTAGAATCTTTCTGCCATCATGCTAATTGTGATACGTTCTTATGGTTTTGTAATATAAATATGAATTAGTTCTCTCAAAATATTAACCCCAAAAGTGTGTTTTTCACTTTGTTTGAGCCATGCTAGATTAGGCTCAAAATTACGAAAGTGCACAGTTAAACATTGATTACTGCAAATCTGATATTGATCAGCTGTTTAATGCTGGTGATAGCATAAAATTATTAGTTTATGATATTTAGTTATCTATGGCTTATTGACATATCCTTTATAATTTTATTTATTAAAATAGCACAAACCAAATTTCAAATTAACATAAAATCATAACTTAAATATGCATTTTTGAAGTGGTCACACCTTCAATTTTAATGCAGAGCTGTAAGCGTGTTGTAACATCTTCTGCTGTGGGTCACTACTGACCTTTGTTGCATTTATTGCACAAGAATTTCTCTAGGACTGTCTTATGAGTTTTAACACAAAAGATGGATCAAACAGAAAGATTCATCAGTTTCAAATTTACCAAATAAACGAAAGGTCAGTTTTTTAAAAAAAAGGGCTGAAAATCATGTCCTTCTTTTAATTATGAGTGTTGAAGCAGAATCTTGATTCCATTCAAAAAAACTAAAGTTTCGAATGAGTGTGTCACACCTTTCTTTTCATTTTAGACTCCCAAGACCTTACCTCTCTCTTTTGGAAGTAACACAAAAGCCCAGATAGCAACAAAAGCAATGTTTTTACTTGCACACCATCATGGAGATATTTTAAGGGAAGGATGGAAAAACATTCTAGATTGTGTTTTGCAACTTTTCAAGGCTTCTTTACTACCTAAGGAACTTGTGGAGGTATAGTTTATTGTGTCTGTAATAGGGGTGCAAAGCATTAAACTTTAAAATTTTAAAGTCAGAAATAGAAAATTGCTTAATAATGCAAAACCAATCTTATGAACTTGAAAATTAAAATGAAGTAGTAGTACTAAAGTGTTTTATTGTTCCCGTGTTAAAAAAATAAAGCATTCCCTTGGCAGCCTGTTTTAGACCAGGAGTGTCATGGAGGTTAATCTTTCACATTGTCATGATCAAAGGAGTGATTCTAAAAATCTTATGGTCAGCATTGTGCACTTTTTTCTTCCTTGACAAACACCTATTGATCTGAAACTCATTTATCTTCTGACTTGGAGGATCAAGACAAGTGTATATTTGCTCCCCCAACTATTAACATTTATTTTGAAGCTATTCTAAAAGCTATGTGCATTGTAATTAATGTTGTATAAATCAATTTAAGTCGTGAATTGAAATTTTAAAAAAATGATTAAATAAAGTAAACAATCAAGTTTTAATGTTTAACTCCATGCCTTTAAATAATTCTTCTATTAACAATTTTTATTAAGGAACTATCATATAACTTTAAAATGAACATTATAAAATAATGAGGGGCATTAACTGTTTAAGTGTGATGCAATTTAGAATTAAATAATTTTTAAACTAAATATAACTTTGGAATAAAATAATAACTTATAATGTATTTGGGCATCTAAAGGGGCTTAGATCACTTATTCTTCCAAGATATTTTTAATATTAAGCATGTGTGTTTTTCATAACACTGAATATCTGATATTCCTAAAAACAGTTTATATGATTATAGACCAATTATGTAGAAGCTACCATTATAATTCAGAATAATAGAAGAAAGCAGCTATAGGTGACTGAACAAGAATGGTCTCTGCTAAAAAATACAAATCTGCAAATGTGTTGATAGTGAGTGTATATATATATATATATATATATATATATATGTGGGTTAACTAA
>NC_092213.1:930743-997076 GCF_043381705.1 Parasteatoda tepidariorum
TATATATATATACTAAAAGGCAACAACCATAACAAAATTAACAAACCTTTTTTAACATATAAGACATAATACAGGACACATAACATAAGAAGAGGCCATCTGCCTTGTTTGCTTTCAGTCACATTCGCTGCACGGAAAGAACCAAAATGCCCATCTAACCACTGTTTAGTTAAAGGGTTAGGAGGTACACAATGATGTGTGTATGCATAAAGTGGGGAATATGCTTTCTACATATATATAAACATGTTTTCTTCCAAAAATAGTTATAATTTTTTTTTTTGATAGGAGTTCCAAAATTTGATTTAAATATTAAGCTAACGAATTATTAACTTAATTGATGTAATTATTATTCATGTATTATCCTTAATTTTCCTTATCCACTTATCTAATTAAAACAAATTAACTTCAAAGTTACTATTTCTTTTTATTATTATTTATTATTATTAGCTGTCATTAATATTTATTTTTATCTATTGCAAATTAAAATTATTAACAATAGTTTTATGAAAAATTTGGTTATACCTTAAAGTTAAAAAAAACGAAATCACTTATAACAGTTTTTTTTTAAACTTAAAGTTTATTTTTTCTTGCTGGTATGATTTTTATATTTTGAATTGCCAAATAATAATACTACAAATTATTAATTTAAATGTTCAAAGACAGCTTTCTGTTATTATTCTCTTTCATAATGTGCCAGTTCAGGATTTTTTTTTTTNGCCGTGAAGTATGAGTTTTTGTTTAAAATGCATGAACTAAGAGTTTTTTTTTTTTTTTTGAAATTTATTGTAAAATAAAATTATTAATAACACTGGAGAACAAATTTTTTGTTGCATTTATACAAATACCTAATCTAACCAAATTTGATTATGGGTATTGTAAATCTAAAATTAGTTTTCCTCATTCTTAAATTTACATACAGATTTTTGTAGACTATTTTTTGTCGAAATGAACAAGTTTTAAAACATTATATACACCAGGTGTGTTGCATAAATATTGCGATAAAACTTCATGGGGAGTTAAGCCACATCATCAGAATTTAAATTCCATGCACCTAAATGTTGTCCTAGTGGCTAGGGGTGCTTTCCTATTATCAGTGTTTTCACTACAGCGCGAGAACGTGAGAATCTTGCATATTTGTTTCTTTTCTCGCAATAAAAAATGATAACCGCAAGAAGTTTGCGCACTCTATTATTCAATTTCAAAATGCGCGAATTTTGGAAAAAATTTTGTCTTTTGCCAAAGGTTTATTCATGTAAGATGTTTACATTTTTTGTGCATGAATGTAAGATGGACAAATACCTTGTTAAGGCGGCATCTTCTACTCCTAGCAGACAAATGAAAATGAAACAAATGTCGGTAGAAACGGTCAAAACGAAGCAAATACGGATATTTTTCAGTCAAATAAATATAATAGCTGATGAAAAAGTAGATATAGAACATTTTCCAAATGATGCAGCAAAAATATTCAATTAGAAGATGTTGAAAATGTATTATAATTAAAGAAATAATTTTTTTCCAAGTCTACTCGTGTTATTTTAATTTTTAGAAATCTCACTTAACTTTTTGAAATCTCACCCTGTTTTTGAGAAAGGGTGCGAAATTCTCTCCCATTTTTTTTTCTGTAATGAAAACACTGTATTATGAACTGTTTTTTTTAAGGTGTTTCTGAACAGGTCATAATAGTTAAACTCCCTGTCGACCTATTCAAAAAGGCACAAATAAGTACATGTAGGTCGTACTAGGGAATAAGAACCTGAAGCGTCATAATAGAGAATGTATGACAACATTTCTGGAATTTAAATCCTGATGATGTGCCCTAACTGCCCTTGAAGTTTTGTACAACACGCCTGCTGTATATAACATTTTTAAACTTGTACATTTTGACAAAAAATTTCATTTAAAGGAACTGTAGCTTGAAGAGGGAAACCGATTGCATGCATGAAATCAGCAATACGAAAATAACTAAGATATGTTTTTAAAAAAATCTCCTGCAACAATAAAAAAAAAAAAAATTTCCAGTGTCGTAGTTTTGTTATGATATTTCAGCTATACATAACCATGATTATAATTATGTATATAGGTAATGTATGAAAGCTTTTTTTTTCTTCTTTATGTTAGGTAGCATTTGTAGTAAAGTTGATTATTATATTTCAGGCTGAAGATTTTGTCAATCCTAAAGGAGTGATATCCCTGATCCGAGAAGACGTCCCCATCATACCTCGTGCTGAATCTGGTCTGTTCAGCTCTTTTTACTCTTACATAGTTTCTAACTCTGAGTCACCTCAAAGACAACCGACTCAAGAAGATGAGGCTTTGAAGCAAAACGCTGAGGATTGTATTATCGAATGCCACTGTGAACAGTTGTTCACAGAAAGCAAATTCCTCAGAGTGGATTCTCTTCAAGAATTAGTTAAAGTAAGGAAGTAGGGTGACCTAAAAGATAAACCTTATGTCTGTGAATACCATTTCCTTTTTGCTAAATAAATGCATATTCCATTCCTGAAATACTGCTGCTTCATGTTCTTTAACATCTGTGAAAGAAATTAATCTGTGCTGGTTCTAATTGTACTGATGTAATAGTAATTTTAAGATTGTTATTGGTTTTGTTAGTAAAATACACGCTACATTTTTGTTATTAAGCTGCTTAATTTTTCCTTTTTAAGAATAAGATGTGAGTATTTTAAGGTTATAATTTTTTTCTTCATTTACACATCATTCCTTTTTTTTAAAATAAATATATATATATATACAGGGTGTGTTATGAACGTAATGCGCATTTTCTGGGGAAAATAGATTTATTGATCCTATGGGTACAAATGGCCAAAATTCTTCAAAATAGTTCCCTTGTGCATCAATACACTTGCGGAGACGATTCTGCCACATGTTGGAAGGCACCCTGGAACTCCTCGACAGGAATGCCTCTCTGGAACCTTGTAACATGAGCTTGGATGTTCTCCACCGACTCCCAGTGCTTTCCCTTCAGCTCTCTTTTCAGTCGGTGGAGCAAAAAAAGTCACACGGCGGGGCTATAGGGAGGCTAAGGCACCAACTTATCAATTCCAGCAATTCTTCACTGCGCAAAACTCGAACTTCTTTTTGCTCCTCCATCAACACCTTCGGCACAAGCTTCGCACAGACCTTTCGCATTTGCAAATCCTCTGTCACAATCCCATATACCACACATATTGACAAGTTTAGGGTATTATTACTTTATTTATTTCAGGATTTTTAAAATTATTAGCTGTAAGAAAATATTGCTTAGATATGAGTTTTATTTATATTTTTAATATGAATTGCACAGAACGAATTAAAATTTGTAATTTTTCAAAATAATTATATGATGAAATTATGTGTGGAACACATTGTTTGTTGATAGTTTTTCAGCTCTTTTCACGTAATTTTTTGAATTCCGATATTTTTGTTATACTATCTTGTTACAACGTGCAAATTTCAAATTATAATTTTTTTATTCGTTGCGATGATGTCATGATATTTGGTGATAGTTTTTTCAATAGTTATTTATAATTTTTACAACCCTTTTCACATGGTTTCAAATTCTAATATTTTTAATACAATGTTATTACTGAGACGTTCGAATTTGAGTTATCAATCTTTGACATAATTCGTTTCATGATAATTTATAATTCCATCATAACTTCACAGTTGTGGATGATAATTTTTTCATTTTGTAATTCACAATTTTTTTTCTCAAAGTTTTCCAAACTCTAATATTTTTAACACACTATTTTGACACATGAATTTCAAATTTGAGTTTTGAGGTGTACAACTTATGGCAGTGTCTTAAAATCACGTTTCCTGTCGTTTATACTGAGAATTCGCAATGAATTTTGCAAGGGGGCTGGTTTTACAAATTTGAATTTCTTGAAGGGACCGTTTTTCAAATTAGAATTTTGTGAGTGAGCCATTTTTTATAATTTAATTCTTGTCTATTGCCATTTTTTAAATTGGAATATTTTGAAGAGGCTGCAAAACAACACGAATATTTACTCTGATCGACCCTTCATATCTGTTCCAAAAATTTGTTTTTTTCTTTAGAATAAATGGGCAGAAATATTACATTATTTTAATCTTTTATTTTTATTTCTGGTTATTGTTCTTTTATCTCTTGCGTTTAAAGATAATAGAAGATAGTTTCACTTTCCTTTGCACATATTTGCACTATTCTTTTTTTCTTCCTGTATGCTTTTGCCGTGTTGTTTTATATATCTCGAATTTATTTTTTATTTTACAATAAAGAGACATGTTTTTTAATGTCCTGTTCTAGTTTTTTGCTCTTATCTAATTTACTCTTTAATATGTTCTCTGTCGACGAAATTTGAAGATGATTAAGCTTACATTTGGTATCATTGAACATTTTACTTCCATAGCTGCCAACTCTACTGGATTTTGTTTTTCCTGGTCTACTGATTTATTTAAAATTCTCCTGGTTTTTGTACATTTTTGAAAATTTCCTAAACTTGAGTAAGTTTCCTAAAAAAGTCCCTTTTGAAATAAAATTTTTGTACAGATTATTGCTTGCTTGTTTAAATAATTAAATGAGTATTGATAATAGTACATAATGAAATAAACCTGATTTATAGAAATCAGTTCAAAACTTTTTTTGTTCTAAAGTGCTTAGTTTATTTATATTCAGAATTCTCTTTTTAAATTAATTAAAAAAATCTTATTATCTTTGATGAATTAAATGTCTTTTAATATTTGAAATTAGGAGTAAACACAATACATAACATTTCAAGTATGTTTAATGTCAATCATAAATGGAAAATATTACATTTTTTCTATTTTGATGACTGTAAAATTCCCTATGTGTAAAATATTTAGTACATTGTGCAACAATTATCATGAAATTTATATTATTTCGTAAAATCTAATTCTTTTCCTATCCCTATTGGCAGCTATGTACTTTTCATTCGGTTTGGTTTCTATTAATTTTAACATTAGATTTATATTTTAATAAAAGTTTTTGTAACACTTATACTTTATTTTAAAACATAAATTTCTAATAAATGTTTTATGTTTTCTCTGTAATGTTTGTTTCTATTTTTTCTTCTTCATAATAAAAGGTGAGATCTTTTTTTTTCTTCTTTTTTTGATCAATTTTTTTAAATCTGTATAAAGAGATTAAAATCAGTTAAAATATTATTTTCTATTGAGAGGACAGCCCTATCCAATTGTAACATTTTGAGTATTTTATTTAGTTAATTCTATAAGATTTTATTTACTATTTAATTCAGAATGCTTATATATTTATTAGTTTCTTTTGTGAGAGGACTTCCCCTGACAGTCCCTTAATGGAATTAAGGTGAAGCTCTTTAGGATATGGATTGCCTAAGGTATTAATGGCGAGGGCATCACACTCGTATAGGATGTGATGTGCTGATTCTACCGCTTCACGGCATTTCCGACATATTGGTTCTTGTTCGAAAAGTCCCATTCTATGTAGATGTTTCCTGAAATGATGAAGCCCACAATTGTTTGAATCTTCAATCTTGGGAGCCTAAGAATTTCAGAAGCAATTTTTGCGGAAGGGCTGCTGATCATGCTTTTAGCATGTTTTTGTCCAGGAGAATTGCGCCAAACTTTGTTCATCTCCTGTTTTTCCCATTTTAGGACGGCCTTCTTTGGAGTCTTCATATTGATTCCACCGAAGGGTTCCGTTCCTATTGGATTGAAAGAGGATCTCTGTTTTGCGAGTTCATCAGCTCTTTCACTACCATCAATTCCCATATGCCCTGGTACCCAAATAAGAATGATTTTAGTCCTTTTTGCCAGTTCTATTAGGAGATTCTTGCATTCCAGAACAATTTTTGATTTAACTTGAAATGAGTAAAGAGCCATCAAGGCTGCTTGACTGTCGCTGAAAATAAGAATCCGTTTACCATGGTAGCCTTTCTTAATATTTATCTGCAGGCAGTTTACGATAGCAAGTACCTCCGCCTGAAAGACAATAGCATATTCCCCAAGACCTTCAAAAAGGTTGAATCTTGGTGACATGCCACAGACCCCCAGTCCTGAGAGGTTACCTTTCTTCGATCCATCGGTATGCCAGATTAGATCATCATTTTTTGTATTAATCGTGTTGTTATCCCATTCTTCTCTGGTAGGAAAAACTACCTCAAATGGTCTTTCAAACACGTACTTTCTCTCCATGCAGTCAGAAGGCATAAGGAGAGTTGGATGGTGAATTTTCTTAGTAATACTGGTATGACCTCCAGAAGAAGGCTTGTCATACCATTGATAGTGCAATTTAATTCTATATGCAGTCATTCTGGCAGCGCTGCACATGAAGATATCTAAAGGAGTCAGGTCCAGAATTGCCTCTAGTGCTCTGGTAGGGGCTGTGGACATTGCGCCTGTGATACACAAGTAGGCCAGTCTTTGCAGACTTCCCAGCTTGTCCTTCACAGTTTTCTGTTCCACTTTACACCACCATATCACTGAAGCATATATGAAAGCAGGTCTGACAATTGCTGTGTACATCCAAAACATCATTTTTGGTTGTAGACTCCAGTTTTTACCAAGCATGCGTCTGCACATCATTATGCATTTTTTGCTTGATTGATTTTGTAATCAACGTGTTTATTCCAGGTGAGTTTTTGGTCAAGGATTAAGCCTAAAAATTTCACCTCAGAGGCAATATTGATTTCAACGTCAAAAAGTTTTGGGATAAAGAAGCCTTCCCTTTTTATTTTACGAGTGAATGGTACTAGATTGGTTTTCTGTGGATTTATGTCCAGATTCCTCTCCCTGCACCATTTGCTTACATAACTTAGAGCGTTTTGCATCAGTTGGCAAGTTATGTGAAAATCTTTGCCAAGGATGAGTATGACAATGTCATCAGCATATCCCTGGGTGTAGTAGCCTATATTATTTAGATGTTTTATTAGGCTATTTACAACCAGATTCCAAAGTAATGGTGATAGTACACCTCCATGTGGACAGCCTCTGGTTGTTTTCTTTTCTAATGGCTCGTTGAAGATATTCATTTGAATGACTCTATCCAAAGGTAGGGTCTTAATCCATAAACATGAAGTTTGGTCTATCCCTGTTTCCTTTAAGGCATTAAGGATTGATAGGTGAGAGGTATTATCAAAAGCACCCTGAATATCTAGGAAGGTGGCCAATGCAATTTCCTTTCTCTTCAGGGTGTCTTCCATCTTAGATACTAGCTTGTGTAAGGCTGTCTCTGTGGATTTACCAGGTTGGTAGGCAAACTGTAGATAATGCAAGGGGTTATTGCTACCCAGGTAATCCCTAATATGCCTATCAGTAATTTTTTCCATAATTTTGAGAAAGAATGAAGATAAGCTGATTGGTCTGAAAGACTTAGCCTGGTCATAGTTACTTTTGCCAGGTTTAGGAATGTAAACAATCCTGGTTTTCTGCCATAGCTTTGGAATATGTCCCAGTGCCAGACTGGCTCTGTAAATTCTGGTTAACACAGGGATGATAGGATCTCCTGCCTTTTGGATCATTACAGGAATGATTCCATCAGGTCCAGGGCTTTTAAGTGGTTTGAAGGTGGAGATAGCCCACCTGACATTGTTTTGATTGATAATGTTCTTAGCATAGGTCCATTGATTTCTTTGTATTCTTTTTACAGATCCAATGAAATGCTGTCCTTCATTGCTATCCATATCAATGGCTCCTGGAAAGTGAGTTTTGGCCATAACTTCCATTATCTCTTTTCCAGTCGTAGCAAAGTTGCCATCCTCATCCTTTAAGGTGCCTACCATTATGGGTTCATCCCTTCTAATGATTCTTTGGAGTCTAGCTCCTTTAGAGATAGAATTTACCTCTTCACAGAACTTTCTCCAGGATTCTTGTTTGCTTTTTCTAACATTTTTGTTATAGTTGGTCAGGGCTCTTTTATAGTTGTCCCACTCACCATGTTTCTTTGCTTTATTGAAGAGTTTTCTGACGTTTGCCCTTTCAGTTTCCAAAGAGTTATTCCACCAAGGACATTGGGGCTTTGCTCTTTTGGTACGTATTGGGCAATTTTTATTGTCTGAACCTAGAATTTCGTTCTGCAGAGTTTCTGCTGCAATTTCTAGATCATAATTATCTCTAATATAATTTTCACCCAGTTCAGTCAGCCCCATGATATCGTCTTGGAATTTCTTCCAATTTGTTCTCATGGGGTCTCTGAAGCAGCGGTCAATATTTATATTGGAGTTTATTTCAAAATGGATGTTTTGATGGTCGGAACCTGATGGTCTTCCATCTACTTTCCATTTCGTGATATTTTTACTAATAGCCGGTGTTGCTAAAGTAATGTCAATTACTTCAGAGCGATTAGAAGTTATGAAAGTAGGGTCATTGCCTTTATTCAAAATATCTAAATTGTAATTAAGAATAAATTCTAAAAGACACTCACCTCTTTTATTTGTGTCTGTGCTGCCCCAGACAGTATGGTCTAGCCCTAAGACTACCTGCAAGCTGTTTTCTGCACAAAACTACAGGAGTTTGTGCAGTGTTTAATCAGATAATTTTAAAAGAAAGTTAATCTTTACTATTAATTATGAGTTAATGATTCATTTATGAAGTCAGATTATTTTTTATAATTTTATCTTTATAATTTTACCCTTTTTTTAAGAAGAAAAAAAAAGTTCACTTTTCTTCATTTTTGCATCTTTCTCATCATGCAGGTGCAATGTATGAAATGAAATTAAAAAAAGATACAAAATTTAACAGATATACAAAAATTAAACATGTATTTCATCAAAAATGTTGCTTTTGACTAAGGACTCAATTGCAGAAATAAGACAAAAATTATAGTTTTCTGTGTTTGCAAAAGGGCGATTATTATTATTTAAAAAAATAATAAATGAAAAATTTCTCTTCCATGTAATATATTTCTATTGTGTGTAATACTATTTTTTCCCTGTATTGTATTATATTTTTTAGTTGATGTAAAATATACAACATAATGTATAAATTACAAATATTAATTTTTTGTGTTTCACTGCATATTTTGTTCACAGCACTGTCAGTATATGCTATGATATTAGACTGGAATTTTTTAAAAGCATATCTGGAAAAGTCAAGAAATTTTATTGTTTTATTTGAGTAGCAACCTTGTTTATTACAATGATTGATTAAAGTAATGTAAAAGAAAAAAAATTATATGCAAAGTAATATTTTAAATTGGTCAAATTAATTAAATACTTCTTATTATAAGCTCTACATTTATAAATAGATAACTAATAAAATGTAATATGTTCCTTTTTATCAGAAAAAAAAAATTACACATAATGAGAAGAGGGAAATAATTATAGTGTGCGAACCAATTACTACATATACTGGTACTAAAACAAATTTTAATCGTTACTGATGCATTATTAGTTTAGTGTACATGAAGATGGGTTCTCCTTATAATGTTTAGAATAAAACAATCTATGTTTATGGCAAAAATTTTTAGTTTCAGTGCATTTTTGTAATATTTTCAAATAATTTTTCAAATCATGTAAAACTTTGATATAAGTGAATGTGGAAAAATAATCAGAATTAAATTTTTCTCTTTCAATAGTTTGCGCATGAAGTTTATAGCTGTTTTTTTCCAGTAGACCATTCAGCAAAGCACAAAGACTACTGTCATACTTATCAAATTGGTTTTTAATAATCTGTTCTAAAATAGTCTAATATGTAATCTAAAAGTATTTTTTTTAATAAAGACTATCTAAAAAAATTAGTTTTCTATGCTAAAAATGTTGTTTTCAAGTTCATAATAATAAAAAGTTGACTGACCATACTTAATAAGATTGGTCAGCTCTCCAACCATACTAAAGATATTGGTGTTTGTGGTTACCACTCTTTTAGTATGATCTCTCCCTTTTTTGACTGGCATAATTGCGGAATATGGATTTAAGATTAGGGCTTAAATTCTAACCGCAATTAGCAAGGTTTCTGAATACAAGCCTAACTGGATTATGCTGTATTGACCTTTTAGTGATTAACTTGAAAGATTAATTTAATTCATTTTCAGACATTAATCTTTGTGTGCCATGCTCCCGACTCACCCATATCTGTTAGCAGCACTTTTGATGAAGATTCAACTGTCTTCCTTTTAGAGCTTTTGATAAAAATTGTCCTCTTGAACAGGTAAGCTTTTGTTCCATTTCCTTTTTATTATTTATTTTATTATCTAAATCATCAAGTGAGCCAATTGAATCCAACTTACAATATAATCAACTTATGGTTAGTGTCTTCAATACACAAATCTCAAGCTCTTTACCTTTGCAACTTTCGGGCAATAGGCTTACAGCTGCTTATTGGGCAGGGCGGGCGATATTTTCAAACAGATAATTTTGTTTCCTATAAAATAAATAAATTATATAATGTCTGAGCTCAAATAGGCTACATTTTAAAGTAATTCTAGTGAGTTTGAATTGAAAGTTTGTTTTAGTTATTTATAGATATTTAGTTTTAAAAAAAGGGCTATATAGTTGCTGTATTTAGAAAGAACTTGTTTCTTTAGCAGTCTTCATTCGTCTTCTTACGACTTTTTTATTACTATTTATTCTTTTTGCATGCAGTACACAGTGTGTATATTTTTGATAGCATTTAGTTAGAGTAGCAAAACTAAGTTTATTTTGAAAATTTTCATTTAGAGCAGAAAACCCACTCAGTAAAAATACGTTGAGCTAAATGGCCATAAAAATAACGGATTCAGTAACCAGAAATGTGGGTGGTAAAGAACCTGCAACGCTTTCTAACGTAGAAAGCACCATCCATAGTATTGATGAAATTTGGTATTGTGCAGATTTGTCCTACATGACTAAAGTTTTCAAAGTTTAAGATTGAAAATTGTAAGTACCAGAAAATTTTAATAATGTAGTCGACATGGCTAAATACCATTGTGTGAAAGTGTTCTATCTCGAGAAGAAATTCAGTTCAGTATTAGGCATTCATAAATTTGAGGTAATTTAAATTTTAGTGTTGATACGTAATAGGCAAATTTTACTGTATTAAATTTTTATATTCTTCAACGAAAAATTTTTTGTGTTATTTACAAAAACAGAACATAAATAAAAATTTTTGGATATACATTTTCTTGGATAATACTTGTTACAAATAATTTTTAAAATAAAAAGTGCACTTTTTTGATCACAGGGACAGAGTAATGAGCATATGGACTATAATTAGAGATCACTTACTTAATATGATAATGACGTCGGCTTCAAGTGATCATACCTATCTTTTGGAAAGATCGGTTGTGGGGATTTTGAGGATCGCCATTCGACTGATTCGTAAAGAAGAAATGATACCACAGGTATGTTGTTACATTTGACAATTTTGATTGACAATGTACAGTAATTTCCAGTGTATCTGCTGCAGCCTATATATTAAACTATCGTAATGTGCCGCCAATCAACGATTTCATTTTTCTGTGGGCTTTTTTACGAGAAACTCACGATCAACCTGGATTTAATCTAAAGCAAATGTTTTCAAAAAATTTTATTAATATAGTTAACCAATGTGAATTTGCTCAGAAAATGGTATATTTTTATCACTTTTAGATAATATTTTTTATTAAATATGCTGGGTGCGACAAGTTTTTGATAGACGATAGATTGTACAATGTCAGCTACAAATGTGCAACAAAATCCTATTTACAACTTAATCATTAAATGTCTATTTGTGTTCTGGATATTCCGAGTTAAAACCGCCGTGCAAAGCAAAAAATAAAAAATCATGCGATGAGGAAAAGACGTGAAGACCAAATGGAAATTCAAACTAACCTGAGAGTGTTCACCAGAGTGGATAAGTGATTGAAGCACATTCGTCAAAAGGAAAAAAAATTCTTGTCATTCTTATTGATGAGGTCTTCAATGCCACATGATTGGCATGTTGTGTTTCACTTCCTTCAAGATGGACACAATTTCAAGAGACTTAAGAGTGGATGATTGGGTGAAGTGCATTGGTCAAAGAGGAGAAAACAGTTCTTGCCATTACTATTAATGAGATAAACCAGTGTTGCATGATTAATGCACCATGTTATGCTTCCATTCCTATCCTTTCAACTGCAGCCAGTTAGCAATTTTAACTTTTTTTTTATGCCATGGCATTAGTGCATCTGAAGTTGCATGTAGAATTCAGAGCTCAAAAGTTTAACATTCGAAATTTTTTGTTTACTTTCAAATTAGATACACTTCTGTCAAAATTTTCTTTTTTATGCTTTAAATGTTTGCCTTCTCCTTATTTGTGACTGAAATTGGAAGCGCAGTGTGTACGGCAGAGCAGGCTATGCAATGATGATCAAAAATTTTAAATACATCTTTTGTGGGTGCTTCATGTACGACGGTGCGGCCTTTCTACGAAAAATTACTGTAATAATTTTAACAAAACTAATATTACACTTTAAAATTCAGCTATTTTATATGTAACATGTTTGTTATGTTAAATACTTTGGTGATTTGTACATGCCTTCTTAAAAGTGTTCAATAGTACTTAAGTTAACAGCACAAAAAATAAGAACTCTTTAAGTTCTTATTTTAGATTAAAGGTGCTTAAAAGTTCTTTTTCTTCAAAGGAGAAAGTGTGGAAAAAATTTTTACTTTTATATTTTATTTCTAAAGTTAAAATTTTTATTATTGTTACAACATGTGAGTTTAAAATTTGAGTGAGTCATTTTTTGACTCGTTGGGGTTTATTGTTAATCGACGTCAGTTTTTGATTATTTTTTCTGACTTTTCCTCCTGATTTTTCAAGTTCCAATATTTTTACTTAGTACATTGAGAAATGACTGTGTGGAAGGATTCTATCATAATTTCACCGCATATAATATTAGTTTTTTCAGCACTTTCCATGTGAGTTTTGGATTATTTCTATCCTCAATAAACTACAGTAGAGAAACAATTATCCGGGATGCTCGGGACCATCGCTCTCCCGGATGTCTGAATTTCCCGGTTTTCTGGATCGACCAAAAAGTGTCATCAATCAATGTTTTATCAAACCCGAATTACAAGGAAAAAGTGTAACACATTTTAAAGTAAGAGAAAAAAGAAAAGCACTCCTAAATTTAAAAAAAAATAGTAGAAAAATAACATTTGAAAGATTAAAAAAAATTTGCAAGTTTAAACAAGAAAAACAAGTTTAAAAAATACAAAATTCTCATATTTATTTTTTAAAAATAATTATAATTCCTAAATTAACTAATATAAACAAAACCAATGATTAAATATCGCAATATATTTCATTCCTAATTATATGGGGAGGGCGATAAAGTAAAAGGAATACTTATTAATCTAAACGAAAACAACACTTGAAAATAATCGAACCGAAACAATAGTTAAAAAAGGCACTAGCATAAATATTAAAACCCGGAACAAGGCAAGATCAATAAGATCAACGGAATTTTTAAAAAAAAACTGATGATAACTTTTATGAATAAAAAGAATTGATTTATTGAGTGTGAAATTTATCGTGAAAAAAAAATCAAACGCAGTGGAATCAGAAAAACAAAACTGCAATATGCGCCATAAAATAATCGTATGTTTAAATTAATAAACAATTCTCCTTTTATTTTTTTTTATTAAAACATGATTTTTAAAGAAAGCAGATGTGATTCCACATCTAGAAAAACTTGCAAATGATACCGCACTTCCAAAGAATCATAATTTATTCAAAAGAAAAATATTTTATTTTTATAATCGATTGTTAATTGATATCAAATAGATAAATATGTTTTTCTCTTTCATCTTCTGTTCACTGATATGCATGTGCAATGCATTTTCCCCATCCTCTCGTAATTCAAAAAGAAAACAAAATCAGCATGCCACTCCTTTGAGTTTGATTGACGGCCTAAAGGAGAAAATAAATAATTCGTTTTTTCCCTGCCTCCTCTCGATCTAAAGATCTTCAAGGTCACGGAAGAAATAACGTTTCCCTGGGTAAACGGGGGGGATTCTCCCCTTCCTCACATTTTATTCTACTCAACTTCAAGGATGAGTCCAATTTCCGCTTTTTTTTTTTCATAATAGTTCTAGTTTAAAATGGCGGGAGAACCAAGCAAAATTTACCCTGCTTTTCTGGTTTCCCGGTTATCTGGATACCGGATAAATTGCTCTTTACTGTATAAAAAAATTTGATTGTTATTTTCATAATTTTGTCTACAAAAAAGGGTTTACTTAAAATTACTTTAATGGCCATTTAGTTAAGAAAATAAGCATGTTTTTAGTTTAAAAAAAAACGTTTTTAAATTTTTTAAACCAGGTAACTGGTGCTTTTCATTAATAATGATCCATTGGTATCATTTATTGTTGTTTCATTCAAGGTTCTTCAGTCACTTCGAGTTCTTCTTTACCTGAAACCGTCAGCAATGTTTTTAGTGTCAAAGCAAACAGCATATGCCCTTCATGAGTTATTGCGAACAAATGCAGCAAACATTCATAGTCAGCAAGATTGGTCACTGATATTCTCCCTGCTAGAGAGAGTTGGGGCAGGGGCTAAACCTCCTAGAGAAATGACTAGCCCTCCTGAGACTCCGACCAAAACACCATCATCAGGTAGTTATTTGATAAAAAGTAATTCCCATCTTCAGATGGAATTTCATATACTCACTTTAACACTTCATATTTTAGAATTAATTTTGTTGGTGATTAGAAATCATGTCTAATACAATGAGAGACCAAATCAAAATATAATGATTTTTAAAGATAAATGATAAACAAAATGCAAATTTAAAAAAACAATACTATGTTTATTCATATCTTAATAATGGTGTTATAATGGATGCTGCGAAATTGTTTCTCAAACCAAGGTTTTCATTTTATCCAGAAGAAATCCATTTCTTATAGGCCACTGGAGGAATAAAACAAAATGGAAGAAGCAAAAAATGCCCAATACAATTGTTTAGCAATAGGTATTACAGTAGCAACCCCGAATTCAGAAATCTGGAAGACCCCCAAACCCGGATACATCTAGAAAAACACCTTTTATTATTATTTTTTTTTTTAATCTTTAAAAACAAAAATTTATAATTGAATTTTAAGTCAATAGATGGCGATGCAATTGCTAATTGTTTTATTCAAAATACGTAGTAACCTTGAAGTACCAATAATGATAAATAATGAGCCAAAGCCCTAATCAACCTCAGCAATGTTTGGTACCATAAAAATAGAATCATTATTGGTAGGTTGCCATTTTTTAAAGGCTGTATTTATTAAATTTTGTTATATTATTTTATCACACAATTCTCTCTTTATACTATACTCATTAACATAAAATACTGCAAAACTAGTTATTTTAATTTTGGTAGGAAATTCCAAAAAAAAAATTTTGCGTTTTTATCCAGAACATAATTTTTTATATTGCTAAAGTTCCTGTATATAGCGTAGTTAAAAAGCAGCTTCGAAATTATCCAGATATGGGTTGGTGAAGAGAAAGTTTGTTACTATATTGAGCCAAGTTTTACCTTAAACTTTACTTTCTTACTCTACATCAAAATGGTATTAACTGCATCAAGCTGCATTTTGTTTCTTTTTACCAGTTAAAGGACACACAAAAAAATTTTAAATTATTAATGAGCGGTTGCTTACATATAAAAATATAATTTATTTTTAGGAAGTTTGCAAAATTTTCTACCAAAAGTAACTTTTAGTAAAAAAACTAATATCCTTATGAAATTTTGTTAACCTTATATTTGACATAAGATGCCTAAATAAGTTAATGAAAGTGCCATAAATTGCTGTCATAGTTTTCTGATTTTAATTGTTTAAAATTATTCAACATTTTTGTGTATAATAGATATGTTGGCTATTTAAGATAAATTTTTAAATCAACAAAAAGGAATACACATATATAATTTTTTAATTAAGCTGGATTAAGATTTGTTGTTTATCACTTCATGTTAAATTGTTATTTTGTTCCTTCTTGTTTAATTTGGGCTTCCAGCTAATCATAAACTGTTTCTTTTATGTCGTCATTTACAAGTTACACTAGATGTAACTCGTTAAAATGTCAAGGTTTGGGAACAATTAAATGATGTACAAAATGAAAATGTTAAAAAATATTTTAATAGAGCTCATCAAACTAGAATGGATGAAGCAATGAAGAAAGCTCAAATGATACCACATTAAAAGACATACAATAGTTGTATAATAAAGAACATTCATCAGTATCCAAACTCAGACAGTGTTTTCTGATTGGAAATTGATTTTGGTGTACCGTATGCAAAAAAAAAATAAACAGACCACCCAGAATAACTTTTGATCTAATGATCAGATTGTCACGTGTTAGGACTCAATCTAAATGATTCAAGAGGGGGGCTTCAAATATGCTAATTAATGAGCACAGAGGGTATTTTTTAAGTTACAAAATCAGACTTCAAGAAAATACTTTCTCTGAATAAACATAGCTTTTTATAATATGATTTATCAAGAACTATTCGGCCGATTTCGCTCATATTTTGTATTTTGTCATGTGAAATTATTTTCTTTAAAATCATCTCAAAATTTGTACTCCTTACAATTCAAACTTTTTTGCATGAAGCTATTTTTGAGTAAACAAATTTTATAGTTTTGTGCAAAAATGTTTCAATTCACTTTAAAAAAAACTCGAGATATGGCGAAGTACGCATAAAGTAAAATTACAATTGAGAGGTCAAAACTATAAATCGTTCTCCTGATTAAATTATGAGGACCCTATTTCCCAGATTGCAGTTATCCGAATCCATGAACAACAAAAATTTGTTTATTCAGAAAAGTGCGTTTCAGGATGTTCTGTTCTTTCTTTTTTTATGTACACTTTACACTGGTACAATTTTTCGCCGACTGAGAGATCTATAAGATCTGACTTTCAACATTTGTGGGGTGACTATTGCAGAGCGATATGGGAAAAATAAGGTAATTAAATGTTTGTAATTTGCTTTGCTGTGGATTTTGTGCCATTGTAAATATAAAAACCCTGATAATGGTTCTTCGGCATGAACCTGGAATCACAGTCTGTCTCTTTATGTGGTATTATTTTTGCTTTTTTTCATGTTTTTTTTTTTTTTTTTGCTTTAATGCAGAGCTAATTCTTATAAATAAGAATAGTTTTTAAAAATGTATTTCTTTACTCATTTTGATGTAGGTGCTCAGTCTGATAGTGAGTTGAGTTTGGGGAGACATTCTATTGAATCGGTGAGCACTAATGAAAGAGGATATACTTCTGACAGCGGCGTGTATGACAGCCAGCCTAGCAGCCCAGTTAATCAGCAACTAAATCTTCTCTTGAGTGACAGTGTGGGTATCCAGGGAGGATGGACACTGGTGAGTGGGGTTGTCTATTTTGTCACCCCCACACCACCTGACTTCCATTCAATAATGTGTTTATTGCATTTGAAGTGCACTGAAAACACTTTTATTTGTTTATTTATTTTCTGTAGGGCAGAAGAACTGTATTTGGTGTAGAGAAAAAGAAACCTTCTCTTTTTACTACTTTAACAATCAATTAAAAAAAGTGGTCAATTTATAGTAAACGATTTTTCCTTCAAATTTTGTAATTTCCTTTATTTTATTTCTATTATAATTAAAATAACTTTTTTGCCTGAAATTTAATCATCCCAATTACTTAAATAATTTTGAGAGCTGAAACATAAAATGCTGCTCGTTTTGCATTGAAAAAAAATGCTGAAATAAATGCTAGTCATTTTAAAATATTTAGCTCAACTATTTATTTATTTATTTGTTTAATTTACTGAATTCTTAAAACTACAACAAAGTTGCAGCTTACTGTGAAAATAGCGAGAGAAAAGCAACAAAGGAAAGTTTAAAACTTATTTGAAAATTAAATAATCTATTAATTAGTTTTTAGATATAGGCAAAGTACAAACATGCATCAGTGTATGTTAAAATATTAAAATAAGTAGACATTGCAAATCATAAATTATGTTTTTTTTTCCATGGAGATAATTTGGTTTTTGATACTGTTGGTGAACTAAGACAGGTGATCAACTTAATGAGTTTTACCATTTCAGTATTTTAGGAATCAATATTTTTTTTTCTCATCGCTACATTTCATTAAAAATTTGGAAAACACAACATTTTCCAATGTCTTTTTAATTCTTGAAATGCTTTTATAATTTTATTCATTGCTAAATTTGCATCATATAAAATGTGTTCTATTTTAAGTTGTACTAAAATAAATCTTGAATTTGCCTATTCATTGGTATGTACAAATATCATCAATTTTATTTTAACTTTGTTATTCTAATTTGCTCTGTACTTAAGGCATAAAGGGGTTCATTGCTTATAAAAAAAATTATGTAAAACAACTTAATTTTGACCTTTTCCATTATTTCAATGCTTATGCTCAAGTTTAAAAAAAAGGTGATTAGATAGTGTTTGGTACCTTTTTTTTCTACGATATATATACAATTTTTCTGCCCTATAAAGGTAAAAAAAAGAAATTATATTACACAAAGTGATTTTTAGCCCACCTTAATACACATGCTTGTTGCACTCTGAATGAACATATTTCTTTTTAAAGCTTAATGTCTTAAGTATTTTTTATTTACATTTTTTAAGAATGTGTTGAACTTTTGTATTTTTCACAGGCCACAATTCTATTGTCACAATTATAATTTAAAAGGAATTTTGATAAATTACATTATTATTAACAATAAAAATTTAATGTTGCAAAATTAAAAAAGGAATAAAAAAAATTTCAAAATTGCAATGTTTACATAATGGTCAAAAATATATTTTCTTATTCTGGAATATTTTTTTAATCAACTTAGTTTTTGAGTAACAAAATGGGAAATAAAAATTAGAAATTTTTCAAAAACTAAATTTTAATCTTTCTTATCCAAAATGTGTATCTAAGGTAAAATAGACCTAAAAGTATATTAAGTTATGTTGATTTTGAGCAACTGAATATTTTATATTTAATTATAAAAATGTTTCATGAAATAGATCCAATTGCTTTGCTTAGTTTTAATGAATATTCTTTTTTTTTTCTTGCTGTTTTTCAAATCTTTACAACTCTGTCTATGTGTTTATATCAATTATAATAGTAATACAGTGAAATTTGTGTAAGGTGTCCACTTACAGAACATTGCATTAAAGGTCAACTTAATGTGGAAGATAAGTGATATTTTTTTAATTATCATTTCTTATCCTATTTTAATTTAACAGACCATGTTATTCATATTGCTCATGTTATTTCTATTTCTTATATATTACAAAATAAAAGCAAAGATAAACACAGTTAAGCTTTTTTAATACCAACTTTAAAATTTTATGTAGTAAGTTAACATACTTACTACGCAATATTTTAAAGTTGGTATTAAAAGTTAGTTTTTAATATTAAACATTAAAATATATTTAGAATTAGAAAAATGAACAGTATATTTATTTCATTTCAAAAATTATTTTGTTATGCTTGCAAATCTATTTGTTATAATAGCCCTTATAATTTTGTCTCATGGTCATTAGTCATTAACCCCTTCCCTCTCGCTCCCATGAAAAATACAGGTGTGGTTTCGCCCTATATTTCTCACTACCGTGAAATTTCCAGGCTGGAGTGTTCAGTAGTAACACACCAATAAAAGTAAAACTTATTCATTTCTTTTGCCCGGAAAACATTTTATTTCGCATTTTGCACACCAGATGGCAAACCAGGATATTTTTAAGGTAATTGTAGATAGTTTATTTTAAACTAAATGTCAGCACTAATCAAAAACGTGTATTTGGCAAAATAGGCACTTTTAAAACCGTTTTCTTGACAATTAACCTATCGCTAAGGGGTTAAGAAGCTTAGGTTGGCTTTTAATACTATTTCACTAATTTAGGGAAATTTTAATACATAGTATTAAATTCAAAAAAATTTCTGAAAAGAATTTTTCAGGTTAACTCGTGATATATTTAGACTGTCATTCAATAACACTCCTAGACAAATTAGATTTATTTTTGTGGTCGACATACAAGTTGTAATGTTACAAAAGTTTTGCTTCTTTTTGTAATATAGGATGAATTTGGTTCTTGATATTCGAGGTCATCTTAGATGTCAACTTGCAAGAGTACTAAATCTGACAGGTTTTGCTGTAGCTAAGAATATTTTGATAACTTACTTTTGCTGTGTCAATTTAAAATTAATTTTGTGTTAGCATGAAAAACTTCATTTATATCTATAAATGTTATATTAAATCAGGGCTCCCACAAGTCAGGGAAAACCTAGTATTGTCAGGGACTCCAAAAAGCAAGGAAAGCTGCAATTTCTTACAAAATAACCAGTCTTTGAGTTGTCAGATTCCTGTTAAATAATTCTAATATCTATTATTACAGTTATTTGCTGTAAACATTTCACCCTTTAGTCAAACTGACTTCATTCAGTGATATTTTTGCTCACAAAATCTAATAGTTGGCATTACAAATAATAATATCAAAGTTTTCTGATTAAAAATTGCATGGTGTATGATCTGGCATTCTTAAATTGACATTCTTTTAACTGTTTCAGGTGAATAAAAATGGGGAAATAGAAAGTGTACAACCACTTCACGTGAATCAATATAATATTGTGCTGCATCGTGAGCTGCTGGGTCACGATGCCATAGCCTTCCTGAAATCTTGTGAGTCATTGGCATTCCTGGTCAGAGATGCTGCTCACATAACTACTGAGAATTTTGATAGTTGTGTTCACTGCATTCGAACATTTGTGGAAGCCAGCACTCATGGCAGTAAGATTTAACTCTTAATTCTTCTAATTTAAAACAGCTGTAGAAAATAAAATGCGTTTTCAAAAAATATCTATTTATCAAGTTGTTTTCCCGCTCTGCTTGAAAAAGCAGCACATGTTAAGATGAACATGAAGACAGGAGTCAAGTCAGGAACAAATCGTAGTTTAGAGAAGGGTACATTCTAGGGTTTATCACTCAAAAGAAGCAAAGCTGTTTCACTTGGAAATCCAAGCAATTTTCAGTTTAGTAGAGTCCCGAAAGATTTCCTGGGAAACCTAAGATCTCTTCTTCTCATTTTTGGCTATGCCTCAGTAGGGAGGAATCCACTGAAATGAAACTTTATTCTTGGAATTCTCAAGTAGAAAATTGGTTTAATAGAATGAAATATGTTAAGTGGTAAATTAGCTGCTTTTTTTTTATTCCCACTGTGTAATCTTTGCCAGAGAAAATTATAAAGCAGTTTATCTAATTTTTTTTTTCAAAATTGGCTTCTTTTTTTCCAGTTAGTAATGTTTTGTATTAAATTGCCATATAGATATTGTTGCATTTTTAAGTCTAATATCTGATAGTGATGATTATTGCATATTTAGGTTCATCTTCTGACAAGAAGAATAAAGTTCGATCTCACAAAGAAAAGAAAATGGTTAAGACTGTTCCTAAGCGTAAAGAAGAGAAACTGAAAACTTCAAGAAGTCAGTCACGTCTTGGTGAAGGTTATGAAGCTGATGATGAAGATAAAGCTGATGAATATTCTCCTGCATATCAACAAGTATCCCTTCAAGTAGGTTCTGTAATGTATTTATTGCACTCTAAATTATTTGCACACAATTTTTATTCCTTCCAATAGCACCTTGTCTAAGAAATATTTTGGGTAAGCACAAAGTATCGAGTCCATGTTTGATTTTTACCTCTTTTCTAATTTTGATTTAAAATACTAATGCAATGAGTTTTAAGGTATTTTTTCTAATATACTGTATTATTCTGATTCGAAAGTACCACGATAGTGACTGATATATATATTTTTTAAAAGTAATTAAACACTTTTACAGGGTTCCCACAGTCCTTAAAAACTGCCTAGTTTTTATTTTGGAAAATAAGGGTACTTAAAAGTATTTAATTTTGGTGCAAGGTTTTTAAAAATTCCTCAATTTTTCAGTATCACTATAGTTGATAAGAAAAATTCTTCAGTTCACTTTTTTTCAAAATGAAAAGTTGTTCTTTTATCACCTAGAATTAGACCATGCATCGAAGGTAGAGCTTTTTATAGAAGAACAGGAAGGGATGTATGTGAGAGGGCTATAGCAAGGCTAAAGAGATATAGAAGGGCTGGTTCACTCCTTTGAAGAAACTCTCGCCGCACCAATCCTCTGATTTTCTCTAGTGACGTCACTTTGGCGCAAAGCTCGCGCTTTTACTTCAAGAACAGAGCGTTCAGCCTTACTAGCTCTAACTAATATTGGAGCATTTCTTTTTGTGACATATTCTAAGACATTTGTTATTTTCTATAGTGACTTTCCTCAGTTTTTGCCGTGAATTTACAAAATTTTAAAACTATTAACGAAATGCCAGTTTGCCCGATTGCAACTTACAAAAATTCTGATCGAAAAACAAAAGGAAAAAATATAATTTTCCTCGTGTTCCCTAAAGTAAATGAACAACTATGTAAAGAATAGATTCCGAAATGACACAGTTAATATAAAACAGCAATAAGTTTTTTCTATTGTTAAGAACTTTTAAAAAAATTCATTATCTAAATAGAAACCGCCTCGTTACTTCAAAAAGAAAGGCATGTGAAAAAAATTAAAAAATGGATAAAGTCAAAGAAAATTAAAACGTAAGTAAAAAGTATAAATAAAATATATAGTGTACAGTTGAAATTCTCCTAATTTCATAACTTATTTTTTTAATGTAGTTATTCTAAATATTTATGATTCTTTTAAAAATTATATTCTCTTGAATTTAAATATCTATAAATTATATCATCTTAAATTTGAATATCTATAAGCAATTGTAAAATTTATGATGTCGTTATGAACCTAAATTATTATTTTGTTTCAGTAATTAGCATTTAAGGTTGATGTTTCCTACTGATTAAGTATGAACAAATTGCTATTAACGGCATATTTTAAAATCGGGGATTCTACATTTAACTCAACTTATTGTTATAAAAGAATATGTAGATAAAAAAGTCTCGATATATGCTTTCATTTTTCTTAATAATTAAAGCTAAAACTGAACTTTTTAAAATAAAGTATTAATAGTGTCATTTTTGTCAACTAGTAAAATATTTTTATAAGTTTAAAGTGGTATTTTTTTAATAAAATGGCCAAGAAAGTTTTTTAAAACTATGTTTATGAATGGAAATAATGTGTTAATTACGTAAAGTTTGAAAGCTAATAACCAGAAAAAATCTAACTTATTTTTACAAAGAGAAAGATGCAAAGTTATCATGATATCTTTGCATGCGATCTTCCGAGATCTGTGGACACAGTGACGTCATGAGGAGGGAAATTGTAGCTTCAGCTCTAAGAGCTGAGTGGACTAGCCCTTCTATTCTCTTTAGCCCTGGGGCTATAGGCAAGGGAAAGAAAGCTTGTCCTTTCATTAATAATATTCTGCCTTTTGCCTAGACTGATACTGTATAAGGAGAATTCTAAAAGAAAAGAATAGAACGTGGACAAGGGAAATACTGCACATAGAAGAGATAGTGTCTTTTTTTTCGGGGGTGGGGACAGTACCAAGGAAAAACCAACCTTGACCTTCAAAATCAACAAAATTCAAGAAATTCAGTTCTACTGGTAACGCATCTGCTTACAGGAATGAAGTAAAAACCCTAAGAATATAATTATCAGAAAAAAAACTTTTAACTTTTGTTTGCTTTAGAAATAGTTCAAATTTTTTGCCAGATTGTTTAGTAATATTATGTAAAGTTAATTAAGTTAATATAACACATTTGTTGTTTAGTAATTGTTTCAAAATGGTTAAGTTACATACTATTTTCAATATGTTTTTCATAAAATTTTTAAATATTTTCTCACAAAACGTTATCTAGCAAGGTGATATTACAGGATTACTTTACAGTAAAAGAGTACCACTTTCAGTTTTAAACAGTTATTCGTGACAAAATTAAAATATCAAATCATTATAATAGTAGAGAATAATATTAAGAATAATAAAGGATGATAAAGAAATATTAAAAGTAAATATGTATAAATAATGAAAAAATAAATTATTTATCATCTATATTATATAAAACGCTAATACGTATGTATCAATAAAACCGATGATATTTCTTTTCTCGCGTTGGCAACAGTTTTCATTTTTAATTGATAGGATTCGGCCCGCAAGAGCACGTAGTGAGCATCATATGGCTGATCTATATTATATAAAACGCTAATACGTTTTAATTGATAGGCTTCGGCCTCGCAAGAGCACGTAGTAAGCATATCATATGTCTAATCGGGTGAATTCTCACCGAATTATCAAAAAAATTCTCATAAAATTATCTTCATCCAAGCCGATGCTTTACATCCGGCTTTCAGTACTATTTCATATTGTTTTACAACAAATGGTTTTAGCCCTCTGGTGGAAAAGACTTTAAAACAAAAGTTACTTTTAAAAGTTACTTACTACTACAAAAGTTTTCTTCAACTGAAATTTAGAATAGTGTGATTAAGAAAAATATGTGAACTGTTTGCAATTTCAAATTAATATTGAAATGCACAGGTTTAGAATTTTCTACAGTTAAAGTTTTCGGAACTTCAGTGTTCAAAAAAGTATACAAAAGCTAGACGTTAAGAACGTATCCAATGCGCGAGCATCGGATTGCGAAGCAATCCAAAATGAACTGCGAAAGCAGTTCCGGTGGTTGGCGAGCGCAAGCGAGCAGGGGGCGAAGCCTCCTAGTTATTTGTTAATTAAGGAACCTTATCAATTTTCTGGCCATAGGAATGTGTTGATACCTTTGAAAAATCGTTTTAGACCTTTTTAATTGTATGTTACACTGAGAACTAATAAAAAACATATTGGTTTGAAAATTATAAATCTTCGCAAACATAATTGTATTTTTATTCTATAAAAAATTGTCATAAATATATTTATTGCAATTAATTTTTAAAAAAAAATATTAAGTTAAGCCTAATAAAAAAAAGGGAATGATTTAAGGTGGTAAGCACCTTAAGTTATTCCCTTTTTTTTTCATTCGGCTTAACTATTTTTTCATTAGCTTAGACTACTTTTTTTTCATTTAGCTTAGATATTGGTATGGCTTGTTTTTACTTGAAATAGTACTTAATTTAACTTGACATAGTTGAGAAAACTACTCTCATGCATAACTCTAATTCAGCTTTTTCTTTTAATATATACCCTTATAAATGATATATTTTATTAATAAAAAAGAAAGATTTTTTGGCGTAGCTGAATACTTAGTGAAATTGGCCTACAACTGAATATGTGATGCATGTTTAGTAGCGAAGTATAAAAACTTGTGATAATTTTTTTAATGTTTTTTTCCAAATTTCTTTACTTACTCTTTTTCTTTTATATCTATGAAAAAGTATAAAAGTAAATATATGAATTTTTGAAACATATATGGAAAAAATTGCAAATCTTAATTTCTGCACCTAATTTTACAATTCAATTTCAATGAAATCATTAAAAATGGAATCTGTATTAGCTTCGTAAATGCCGTTGGCTCTTAACAATCTGAAAATATTTTTGAAAAAACCCCGAACTGGGTTTGCAGAAATTGCCTGGTCCTTCTTTGACATGCCCTGATAATTAAAACAATTATATCAGTACTTACATTGTCATAAAATTGTTTTTTTATTATTTTTTTGATTGATTTTCTTTTTTAAAAAGGTAAAGTTGCTGCTACTGGTGGTATTTGTATATTTGATGATTCTTGATTTTAAAAGAAACTCCCTAATTCTTTTAAAAATAAGTCCTTAATTTTTGCTTTGTTAAAATAGTGGGAACCCTGTTTTATGTGTGAACTTTAATGTATGAACTATGTATATGCTATTTTTTTCTTTCGTTGTTTCAGCGATTTAGACATAGAACAAAGATTCCCGATCTATGTTTAATATATATGCACTTACAAAATATATTTTTAAATTATTTTTCTTGTTACCATCTTTTTCAGATTACCCACAATTTTTGTTGTTTTAGCTGCCCTTCCATATATAATAAGAACTTTAAGGTGTAAGAAAAATTCTGCAAATGATTTGGTTCTGTAATTTTTAAATTTCTAGAATATACATTTCAATCAAACTATAGTGCTAAACTGAGTGGTTTTTAGTGATTTCTTTTTCTGACTTGTCATTTTTTAGTTGCTTGATTTGATGCATACTTTGCATACTCGAGCTGCTGCTATTTGTTGTTCTGGTGAAACTACTGATGAGAACGGTGATAATAAACCTAAGATAAATCTTTGGAGCAGTTGTTGGTGCCCGCTTTTACAGGGTATGTATTTTTAACTAATGATTGTTGTATTATTTATGCTATTACTTATTACGTTATCACATTAATACTAAGTTAATTATTTCGCTAGTTTTTCAGTCATATTCCATCAAATAGTTTGTTGTACTAGACTTTCTATATCTGCTATCATGTTTGGTAAAAAAAAGTATTTGTTTTATTAAGATAGAATAGAAAAAAGATACTTATTATCTTGGAATTAAATAAAATCATGATATTCGTTATTTTAAATTTAAATAAATCAAAATATTCTTTATATCTAAACGTTGCAAAGCTATGATCCTAAATATAAATTAAATCATGATATTCATAATTGTAAACGGACTCATATAAAATGAAAATCTTTCTGCTAAAGGGAAATTTAAATTAAAAAACTTTCTGCAAGCATTGATTAACTCTTGTAACCAGTTTTCAACCCTTTGTCACCACCTCATTTTTGTAAAATTCATTTGAAAATTATATTTTTTTTAAAAACTCCATTAATTACTTTCCACAAAGATGTATTTGGTAAAAAAGCATGAAATAGAAAAATCTGTGCAAAAACTCTTTTTAAATAATTGAAAAAATACTTGTAATTTGAGAAAGAAAAAAGTGTATGTTAGAAACATTTATCCACAGAATGTTGTCAATGTGAATGTGTGATTTTTAAATAACGTGAATACGAGTCTCTATTTTTAATTTTAAAATCGTATGAAAATGAATATTGATATTTGATTTTTAAATTCCTTGAATACAAATCTCGATATTTGATTTTAAAATTGCGTGAATACGAATTCCGGTGTATAATTTAAGTAACTTGAACATGAATAATAATCTAGGCTTTTACATCACGTCAATACAAAATGCGATATTTAATGTAAAATCAGGAAAATACAAAACATGATATGTGATTTTCAATTGCATAAATAATAATTATATTGTCTAATTTTAAATTGTGAACACGAATTGCAATTTGTGATTTAAATCATGTGAATGTAATTTTAAATTGTGTTTGCATTGGTAGGAAAAAGCATAAAAAGAAATCTTTTTTTTTTTCTTTCTTGAGAATTCAAAAGAGGAGAACTTCCTTTAAAGAGACAGATTTTTATTTCTGTAATTTTTAAATTGAGAAACACAGAAAAAACTCATCCCTGTAAGTCAAATGCAATGACATAATCACGGAAAATGTGTGGCTGTGCAAATTTGTCCTATCAATCACTGCCAAAGAATTTTTAACCCTTATTGTTTTTGTTTTTTAGTAATAGTAAAAATTTTCCTTGATGGTGACAAATCCCCCTTGAACAGTGCTCGCCTGTTCATGTAAATTTTATATATCTGATTGAATTGTTTGCAGGTATAGCAAGATTGTGTTGCGATTCTAGAAGAGTGATAAGAACTGCTGCTCTGACACTGTTGCATCGAGCACTTCTGGTCCATGATCTTCAAACACTTTCTCCCTTAGAGTGGGAATCTTGTTTCAATAAGGTCAGCTGTGTCTTATATATTCGAATTACAGTTCATTTTTAGTATTACAGCAGTTTTTATATTTTATTTTAGTTAAACATATTTGATAAATAAGATTAACAGGGTGCGTAGCGTTTGTAAAAAGTACTTAAAGGTGCTTTTTTGGGGATTTCGGTTTTAAAAGCTTTTAAAGGTGCTTTTTTCAGCTGGCGTTTTTAAAAAGTGCTTTTTTTCACGAAAAATTTTTTTTTCCTTCAGTGATATCTGGTAGATCCCATGCATTTTACGAAAAATGGTGTGTTTGCTACGCAATTATTCACGCGGACTTCATGTCGTACCCACGTTATGACTTGCGCATGCGCGCACGCTTAAAACCGAAACCCTAGTGCTCCAATTCGGATAGAGAATAACAGATTCTTAAGAAATGTTTTTCTTTTTAATTTATTTTAATTTTATTCTTGTTTATTTTATTTTACTTCTAACACTTTTTTTGACGTAGGGGGTAAGGGTACTTTTGTTCTGAATTCAGGGTCAAGTTGAATTCCCTCGGTGATGTGGGAAAGTACTGATTGTTTCGATTTACGCCCGTTTCTTTTTGGGTTTTTTTTAACGCTAAAACTGTTTATAAAAAGTTTTTGTTTTTCAATAATATCATTGATTGAATATGAATCTTTTGAGTGCTTGAAAATTTTTGTAAAGTGCTTGAAAAGTTTTTAAAAAGTGCTTATTTTTGATTCAAAGATTTGGCTACGCGCCCTGGATTAATGTAGTTGAACATTGGTAGTCATAAACTCAGAATAGGGTCAGCTGTTCAACGATGGTTATTAAATAAATTAAACTATAATAAATTCTCCATGTTTTGAAGTAGTACCTTGAAAGGAAAATCCACTATCTAATGCCGAAAAAATGGTTCGCCATATTTGTCTCAAAGCACCTTTGCATTTTTTTATTGTTATAGTAAATTTTTTTGTTAACTTTCTATTAAAACCTAATTTGTGAAAGCTTTTGTCAGCATTTTATTAGTACAGTAGGGAACCGATTATCCGGAACGATCGGGACCATCGCTATTCCGGATAACTGATTTTTCCGGTTTTCTGAATCGCCACAAAAAGCCGTTTTTTTTTATTGTTAAACCCAACTAAAAAAAATTTTTTTTTTGGAAATCTTAAAAAGAAGAAAAAACGATGGAGTAATACACTAATGATTATTTCCAAAATGATGGTAAGGTAAACATCTTTCAGTAAAGAAAGAAAAATCCTAAAATCTTATGAGGAAAAAAAAAATTTTTTTTAAAAATGGCGGGAAAATTTATCGAATTTCGTTTCGGTTTTCTGATTTCCGGATAACGGGTTCTGTACTGTAGTATTTAAAAACGCAGGTTCTTTTTCTGAGGAGGAATTAATACATTTTCTCTTTTCTTCCCCATTGGAAAATCAGTGTGAAGAAAGGAGTATGTGGCAAGTGGAGGTCTGGTTACAAGCTCTATCAATCTCTTCTTTCAGAGCCTTTTCCTGCTCTGACTCTAATAGATATTTTTTGAAGGTATTAAGATACACAAAGCAGGAACTTAATTTATTCAACAATCGTAAACATGTTAGGCTAAACGATATTCTGAAAACATAAAATATCTTCTTCAATTCCATGAAAAGAAGAGAGCCAATTACACAGTTCGTTTTTTGCTTAAATATCAATCGAAGTATCTCATGTGAACTGACTGTCATATAGAAGAAGTTGGAATCCTCTTTTGGGTGAATGAGATGTTACTCCTTTCTAGATCATACCAGCTGAGCAACAGGGTTCCAGTTCTGGAAACACTAGGTTATGTGTTGAATGTGAGTTAAAGGCAGGGTTTCGAGCTTGATTTTTTTTCTACCTTGGATTAAAGATTTATCATACCTGCCAACGCTTCTGATTTCAGCAGAAGACTTCTGAATTTTGAACCTGTTTTATGATCTTCCAATCCGTAACAAAAATCTTCCACTTTTTCAAACTTTTTTTCTTTTTATACATTTGTGATAATTATTAAGTAAAAGAAAATAATTCTTAAAAAAATTATAATGAAGAAAGGTGTGGTTAAAAAAAAACTGACAAAATCAACTGCAACAATAGAAAAAGAAACAGTGGGTAGATTTATCATTTGTTTTATTTTCTAATTTCTATCTCTCTCTTTTTTTTGTGATGAATAAATTATTTTTAATGGCTAGTTATCTTCCTTGATGCATTTTGCTACTTGCTTAAAAAAATCTAGCCACTCTACTAAGCTGTACTCTGTTTTGTATCTTCCCTGTATCATGATCAAATAATCATATTCAAAAATTTTAAAATAAGTACATGTTATTTCTTATTTTTCTAAGTGATGTACAATGATTCAATCCTTGTAAATTAAATTAAATATTACATTATCCGATTACTATTAAAAAAATTAAAAAAAACATCTTAGTTTCAAAATATTTTATTATCTATTATTCTCCAGTATAGGGTTAATTCAAATTTTCATTCCAATTGATCTAACAATTTCATTGCAATCTTCAAAATCTTAAGAAATATGTGTTACCTTTATGTTCATTATTTTCATGCTTTATGGTTATACCAGAAATTAATAAAACAAATTGATTAAGAAGCAACTGTGTTTTTCATTTTATTTTCAAATCTATAATAATTATAGTCAATTTTTAAACAATCAAAAAAAAGCTCCTGTACAAAACTCATTTTGTGTTCAACCTGAACTATATTGAACAAAAGAAAGAAAAAATATTACATTTTTGAGGAAATACTATGCTATCTTAATGGTTCTTGTGCAATATAAAAATGAAGTATTTGTAGTATTGACTAAAAAAAAAAAAAATAAACTCTTATCATGTAGGGCAGAATAAACATTTTCAATGAAATTCTCTTTTTCATTAGGTTTTATTTCCCCTTCTTGCAAAGCTCTTAGAAAATATCAGCCCCAATGATCCTTTTGGAATGGAAGAAACCCGAATGAGAGGAATAACTCTTCTTTGTAAAGTAAGTATTTCATAATAAAAGTCTTGATTTTTTAAAAATTGGATCTTAATTGTATGTTATTTATTTTAGGTATTTCTTCAACATCTTAGCCCTTTGCTTACTTTGCCTACATTTATGGCCCTGTGGTTAACAATTCTAGAATTTATGGACAAGTATATGCATGCAGATAGAAGCGATTTGCTCGTGAGTATTTACTGAATATGTACTTTAATTCAAATAAGGATGTTTTAAATATCTTGTTGTTCTAAACAAATAAGTACTTTTTTCTATAAAATTTGCTTTCAGTACATAGCTTTTTTCTATTTCAAATTCCATTGATTTTAATATGTTTAGTTTTATAGAACTGTCTTTCAAACCATCAACAAATGAAATACGAAGTTTTGCTAATTTTGTGGCTATCCACATTGATCATTTACTAATTGTTAAATAACTTGGAATAAACACTTTTCAAAACAAAACTGTAAGATAACAAACATCACTGATATTATCTTTTAATATTAGGAATAAAAAACAGAATCTTCAACAATTTAATTTATTACAATGGCTAACACTAAACAAATGAGGAAGATTTATTTTTCAAATGTCTCTCCCAAACAGTCTAATTAAAATATTTTTAAGATCATGGTCTAAAATTATTTCTTCCACTTACTGTCAAAATTTCATGTAATTTTGTACTTGTAAGAAGAACAAACATGTACAGACACACACTAACTATTGATTTTATTATTGTAAAAAAATAGCCATTTATATTACCAATTATTTTTACCCAGTGCTATAATTATAAAAAAGGTATTCATTGAAACAATACCTTGTAGGCTGAAGCTATTCCTGAGTCTCTTAAAAACATGCTTCTGGTGATGGACACGGCTGGCGTGTTTGAGGGCATTCAGGATGGAAGCAAAGCAGATAAGTGCCAAATGTGGTACATAACTTGGGATCGAATAAACTCTTTTCTCCCCTGTCTCAAGGATGAACTTTTTAAACAGTCAAAGTCATCAGAGCAGAAGGAAGCTGGCAAAGAAATTCTTGAAGAGCCTCCAAAACGTAAGTTTCAAAGTTATTCCACGCCTTTCGTAAAATTGTGAAGAAGAAAAAACTCGTAATTTTGTGAAAATTTACCAATAATTTTATGAATTATAAACTACCCTAGAATTAAACCAAACCTGAAACCTACCCTGAATTTAAAACTACCTAGGTTCTTTCTGCCTGGATCTTATTATAGTAAAAATAATGCCGTTTTTTTAGGGGGTGAAAAAAAATCACTTAAATTATACCTTTTAAGAGTTTTCAAAATTATGGATGTCATTTACTCTGTATTTTAAAAGGAAGATTTTGTGAAGAGTTCTTTTATAAAATGAAAAGTATTGTGAAGGATCTGTTTTAAAAAATAGAAAATTTTGTGAAGGATTTGTTTAACTGTCACAAATTTCTCCTAAAATGATCCAAAGCAGCTGTTATTAATCTCTGAATTATAGCTGCCTTCACTACTAGAATTTGTCCTTATTTAATGAAACTTTTTACTCTTCTAAAACATAATATAACTTATAACAACTAACATGAACTACATAATTCAACAGTCAAAGTTAATTTCACTGTTATGTTAAATCGTGGAATCATAGCTAACGAATTTAGTCAGTTTCTCCTCATCTACCATTTTTAATTAAAAATTCTAATAACTTTTAGATTTTAGGAAATATTCTTTTGAGTTCAACAATTATTTTTACACTTTTTATGATTGAACCATCTGCCATTGTTAATGGCCATTAACACTCAGATGGTTCAATCGTAAACATCTGCCTTTTCTCTCTTTGTCTTCTGATAAAGAGACAGTCATATCTCTTGTCTTCTCATTAAATCAAAAATTCGACCCTTTTTTTGTAACTTCCTTAACTAATTCAAACTATTGCGTTTTTAAATCCACAATATCTAATTAGAAAAACTAATCTATGTGTAAAACTTTATTTTTATTAAAATTGTATGCAACTTTTTTATTTGATAAATTGAAAATAAATTTTTCTGTAAGAACATTCTAAAAGTAAACGAACGTAACTTTTTTTTAAAAAATTATTTTGAATGTCAAATACTTGTTTGCAACTAAATGCTGGTGCACAAGTTTTATTTTCAATTTCATTAATTTCAGAAGAGCCTGAAACAACATGTGATAAGATTCAAGAAACAGCCCTTATCACAGCTTCTAGTCCTGTTATTGCACCAAAAAGCAGCTCCACAGAAGATGCCCTTCCTGTTTCTGTGATCCTCCACCCACCCACGTCACCCATCCTCTACAATTCAATGACCCCTGTCAGCAGTTGTCCCCCTATTCCAAGTTTCTCCCCTACAACACCTTTACTTCTCGATCCAGTTGTTATGACTCAAACAAACATGCCCATTTTTACTTCTCATCAGGTAATTATGCAATTCTTTATATTTAATTTTTTGTATCATTTAAATTAGTTATCTCCATCATTCCAATGTTATTTTTTCAATTATCAAGCATAATGACCAAAAACATTAATTCAGGGGGGGGGGGGAATTATTGTATAAAATTAAAAAAATTCCTACCATTATGTGCTCTTTTGATTTATCAAATGCTAATCTGTCTAATTAAACTTAAAGTTTGAGGGGAAAAAAACAAATTTAAAGAAAATTGAAAGCATTAATGCATTTCTCACGTAGTTTTAATATATTTTATTTTATGAAATTTCATTTTCACTGCTTAAAATTTTTTATTAGCTATGTTGTGTCTACTTTTATTATTATGTCTACCTTACATGATTATTACTATATAAGTTGTTTCAAGTAAGATATTTTTTCTTTTTAGCTTCCTCAAAAAGAAGAGTCACATTCCAATAGATAATATTTCAAAGTGTTTGTTTTAGTTTCATTTGCTGTCAAATACTTTTCAACAGAACATTATATTTTTCAAATTATATATAAATAAATGCAGGTTTTCCTGTTCACAGAATGTTATATCTTTTCAAATTATATATGAATGGAGATCTTACTCTCTTTTGTGTTCACAAGTTTGCAGAAAGGGAAAAAATGAATGTGATATAAGCAAAATGGATGGAAATTGTTTTATTTATTGAAATACAGGTTTTTTTTTTAAAAAAAAGTGAAATTTGTATATTTATTATGTATTTAAATCTTCCCAAACATATGTATTTTTTTATAATTAACAAAATAGTTTGGGATATGGAATGCATTTTTAAAAAGTAGTGTTATATGAAATTCTTTTTACTACAAAAGTAATGAAAATATTATGTCTTTATGAGCTTTAATTATTTAATTTTTTTCTTAAATTAAAATTAATCTATTTTCATTTTGTTTTGAAATTGTTGTAGTTATCATCATTTTATACCTAACTTCATTCTAAAAGTGTGTAGAAATGATTTTAAAGGTTTTATAAATCTATTTTTACTATTTTCATATGGAGGATCTTACCATTTTAACTATAGCACTATTTTGACAAATTAACCTGTTAAATTACAAATATTCTGATAATTGTTATTTCTGTATTGATTATTTGGTTTTCTGAGCTACCAGATCCTATTCAAAACTCAGTCAACAATTACAGTTATAGTAACATGATTTCACTGCAACTTATTCCAGATGTTTATTTTATTCAATCATGAAAATAAATTCAAACATAAAATAAAATTTCCAATTTCGGTTTTAGGAATTAATTTTAATGCATCAAACAATGTGTGTTGTTGAGTTTTAATTATTTATTTTGAACTCGTTAAAAAGTTTTGAAATTTTTAATATAAATGTTTTACAAAAAAATATTTGGATATATCATGTAATTATAAATTTCAGTTATGTAACAACCTGTTTCATTTTCATGAATACAATATATTAAATATTTTTTTAATATATCTATAAAAAGATGTACAGAGTTCTCCATAATAATAAAAATAAATTACTCTTCATATATAATTTTTGAATCCAATCCTTGACAGAATAATACACTCAATAGAGTTTGTAAATTAAATTAGAAAGACACAAAAATGCTATCAAATTCTGTTGAACGACTACAGAGAAAGTCATGCATAAAACACATCAAAGCCAGTTTGATTGTCTGTTGATAATTAGAAATGTTTCTCTAACATTTGTACTTTAACTCAATCCCTTTTCATCTGACAATCGAACAGGTTTTGAAAATTTTAGACTTGCTTTCTTCCATAATAAGAGATCACTAGTATTTCTCATTAAAACATTAATTTATTATTGATATTTTTTTTTTCATTTTTTGACAAGGATTTTTAAAATATGTATTTAAGGTAGTAATTTCTAAAGACTATTCAATTAAAAAAAAAAATTTTTAAGTTTATTTTAAAATTAACTTATTTAACTCCTTTCATGTGAACTGAAACTAGACTGAAATTACACAATACATTTTGGACATACTGTTATATTATATATACTCTATGGAATTATACTTTGGAATGAAACATTTTTAATGCAATAATACTACACAATGCTAAAAAGGGGTAATTTTGTTAAACTTTTTGCTAAAATTTAATATTTTACTTTATTAATATTAAATGAAATTATTGTAAATTTAAACCAAATTACTTGCTTTATTGTAAGACTCTGAAACGCTGTTAGCTACAACAATACTATTAAGCAACAGCCTGTTTTATTATGGCTAAAAAATGTGTACTACAAAAGATATAATTTTTAGTTATTTTCGTTTTGTAAAACAGAACTAATTGTCATTTAAATATTATATGTATACATTTTATTCTGTGAATGTGAATATACCAATATAGTTGTAAATAAAAAAATTTATTTATATAATTCTGTAGGGTTTTATTATGTTTAGAAAAGTAACCTTTGTTTCTGGCTTGAGTCTCTCCAATCATTTTTATAAAAGGCTCAGTATTTTAATAATTTCATGTTATATTTAAAAATCAGGAACAGTTGTATACTCCTAAACAATTCTCATTGGAGTTTAAATTTATTTCATTATTTTTTTACAGTAATAGCACACTTAATATAAGAAGATTCCAAGTGACACTCTAGAAAAATGTGGAACTTCAGGTATAATCCTCATTTAGAATAAATCTTAACAATGATTCCGCTGGACTATTGGTACTTTAGTGACACTTCTTAGAGATGAGGCCTTCTCACAGATCACTTTAGTAGTTCGGAGAAACAAACAGGGCAGTAAGGGGATGTCACAATGTTCCAACTACTAAAGGATCAGATTTCCTATGTGAAGGTCTTTTGTCTAGGAGGTGTTGACCCAGGACTTTCATATTCCTTTTTACTAAAAGTTGGTCCCTTTTTAAAATATGAAATATGTGCCTCCTTATCCGTCTATTCATATTTAGAATTATTTTATGTATTGATAGAGTTGTATCAAAGGAAATCAATGATGTTCTTTTACTCAGAATTCTAATTTTCACCTTCAATTATTATATAGGATGCGTAGCGTTTTTAAAAAGTGCTTATTTTCGATTTTTGTTTTTTAAAAGCCTTTTTCATAGGGTGTTTTTAAAAAGTACTTAATTTTCCCTTTTCCAAATTGAGATTTTTCCTTCACCATGTTGATTCTCGCTGCGAATTATGCAGAAAGACACTGTTCTATACAACGTTTTCACAATTAATTCAACCCCAATCTATTTCGGCGCACCATCAGTCCATAGCATATGAAAACGCCATTCAATTTACATGATTCAAAAATTTGGACAATTGTCAAAAACAATGCCAAAAGATTTTTTTATTTTGACATCACAGTTAAAACCATCAATTGTCAAAAACTTTCCAACCCTGCCTAATTGTGATATTTTTTTAAAGTGCTTAAATATATTATTTGAGTGCTTAAAAGGTGCTTATTTTTTTGTTGAATAATTTGGCTACGCACCCTGTTAAAATTTTGCTTGCCTTTTAATCTGCTATCACACTATTTATTTTTATTTTGACAAATTAAGAATCCCGGGAAATAGGTCAGAATTTATTTTCTATGACCCTTCCACAATTTTTAATGCACTAGTATGTAAACGGAACCTCAGTTTTCCTTTACCTCGAATGAATAAAATGGGGTTTGCACTTGATTTTGTTATAATATTATACAGGACACTGATATTTTTAGACCATATCATAAGAATGTTTTCGATCGAGACCAAATTACATTATCAATGTTATGTAAACTAATACTAAATTCATCCTTACTCAGTAAAGTAGGGTCTATTATGGTTCAATTTTCTATTCATATTTCTCCCCAAGAAATACTGCAGTTAAAAGTATTTCTTGGTACCCTTTATTCATAAGTTAAGAAATTAAAAATTGCATCTAAAAACGTTTTAAATGAGACAATGGAAATTTCCTGAATGTCTAAAATCAGTAACTATTATTAATTCAAAGCTTAACATTTAATAAGAATTGTAGGTTGTTACAGTGTTTTCACTACAGCGCGAGAACGTGAGTTTCTCGCATATTTTTTTCTTTTTTCGCATTAAAAAATTATTACCACGAGAAATTCGCGCATTCTATAAATCAATTTCAAAATTCTCGAATTTCGGAAAAAGCTTCGAATTACGCCCTTTAGAATAAAATCCGTTTCACTTTTCTTCCTGGATCTTTCATTATTTTCAACATCTGCCCCGTTATCTAGCTTCCCTAATTACCAGTATTGTTCAGAACCTTTTCGAACAACAGAACACATTTCTCTGCAACCACGTGTTTACCGTAGGTAAGGTTTCTTCATGTAAGACGTTCAAATTTTTTATGTGCTAATGTAGATGCAATGTAATGGAAGATAAACAAATGCCAAAATCTTCTATGATAATGCACCAAAAATATTCGATGCTTTAAAAAATAGAAGACGTTAAAAATGTATTATAATTAAAGAAATGCTTTTTTTTTCAAGAGTTTTTTAGTTTTTAGAAATCTCACCCTGTTTTTGAGAAAGGGTGAGAAATTCTCACCCATTTTTTTTCTATGATGAAAACACTGGTTGTAAGAATTCAGGATTAATGTCTTATTAAGAAAACAAAATTACAAAACTACTTCTTTTCCCTTAAATAGTATTTGTAAGTGTGTCCCCTCTGTCACACATTTTCCTCCGAAATGCACCTTTGTCTCAAAATAACTTGTAAAAAAAAATAAATAGTTGTTTAAATTAATATTTTTCAGAAATTTCAAAATATATAGTTTTATTTGCTTCAGGAATTATTATTTTTTTTTTTTTGAGGGGACCAGTTATTGTGGTTTTGCACTACAGTGAAATGGAAAAAGAGGGTTTTGTAATGGACTTGTTATGCAAAGGGTTAAAGCATATTATATATGTTTGCCAGATTATTTAATAACAAGATTCTTATTGTGAAAATGTATTTTGTAAACAACTTAAAAGTGAGGTTATATTTTCTGAAGTTCTTAATAATTTAATAATAAAAAAAGACAAATCAAATTAGGTGAATAAACGAATGATAAACTGAGTTGAAACAAATGGGTATATTAAATTATTTTTTAAGGAACTTGTTTATTTTTTTAGTATCTTTAGAATTGGACAAAAGTAAGAACAATTAGTAATAACATTTCTTATATTACAATGCTAAAAGTACATTTTTTGCTCTGCATTTCAATATTTTTTTATTCATATCTCAAAATTCGTTTCTGTCATTACAAAAACCAAATAATCATTCAACACAGGTCCTACTTGATGAAGCAATAACTTTATATTTTCACAAATCACTGTATTTAGGAAATCTGGCAGATCTAATGCAAAGAAAAATAGGGAAGACAACTTACATAGGGTTATAAGCAGATAAAATGATGCATAAAATTTGGGATGCACCGAGCATACATTATTTCTTACTGATTAATTCTTTTAAATATCAACACAAATTAATTCAGGATTTGTTGACTGCTGACAAATTTGTAGCAGCCAAAAATTTATAATGCATATTCTCTAATTGGATCATATTTTATTAGCTTATGCTGGAGGTAGATTTGAATCTGATGCTTAGATAAAATAGCAGGTACTTTAATACATGAAACAAGCAACTTCAATTAGTATGAATTACTTTTTCAAAACTTGGTTAATTCTCGGAAATGCTTTTAAAGGAAAATTACTTAATATTATAGATTTAACACTAGATGGCAACACCACTGAAGAAAGTTTATTGCAGGATCAATTTAAATGAGTATTCTCTCTCTGGTATCATTTAGAAGAAAAAAAACTAATCTGTTTCACCGGATTCATTCATTTTGGATTAGTCCCAAATGGAGCCAGTTTCTCTCATATTCAGTATTAATGTATGTAGCATTTTGGATAAATTTTTGATAATCTGGCAATGGTGATAAACTTTTTGCATCATTTCAGACAATTATTAAGTTTCTCTCATAACTTAGTTAAGCTTTCACGTTATATTCAAATGATATCACTTTTTTTAGTTCCTTCCACTTATTTATGCATATATTTTAAAATATTTGGTTTCATGTGTTTTATTTTAATATGTTTTTATGTTATTTTCTTCAAAAGTTTTAAAGATTAAACCAGGGTGGCCACTCAAATCAGGTTTCAAATTTCCCTGATTTTTCCAGTAAAAATCTTAAAATTTCCAACTCAGTGTGTTTTCTTCTTCTTTTTTCCTTATGATGTTTAGGTGGGTACAAGAAAAGTGTCAATATTATAAAGTATTTTATTTAAAATGTTATTTATTTAATATATCATTGAGCAGATGCGGAAAAAATAATATGTTTAGCTTGTAGAATATATTGCTTTTAATGAAAAAAATTTTTTAAAGATTTAAGTAGTTTTTGCACAAAATAGTAAATACAGAGCGACCTAAAAAAACTTGGATAAGTACTGTTTAATGTATTTTCATTAAGCAAAAGAAAATAATTGCATGGGATTATACATCAATAATTTTTTTTATTTATTTACATTTCAATTTAGAGCTATTTTATACTGTATTTTAAATAAATTACAGGGTGTCGGACGTAAAAAATTAAAATAAATTTCTTAGAAAAAACTTCTTATAAAACATAAGCTAAGTTTATAACCATCAAATTTTTATATTAACCTATCGAAAACAATTTGTTTTATAAAAGCTGATAATAATAAAATCAAATTAAATGGTTCAAATTCTTGGTGTTGGATGCAAATTGCACAAAAGCAAAATTATTACTCACTTACAAACTGTCTAAACTCTGTGAATTTGTTTGTAATTTAGATGTAAACTTAAATGCATTTTGAAGCTTTCATTTGAATAAAACAATTTAAGCAGTTCTTAACTTGTAAAATATGATTTATAATTAATTTTAAAAAATTTATTTCAGTTTCAGACAACATAAGTCAGTGTCAAGTCAGCTTTTTTCACTTCAGTGTTATTGTTAAAGTTGGATATAAATTTAAGTTAATGATAACCATTATAATTACTGAAAATTACTTTAATTTTAATCTTAACACTTTAAACATTATTTTTCAATTAAATGACTTTCGACATAGTGATTAATAATTGAATTTTGAATCAAAAATCAAATATTTACCAACAAAACAGTAAAACTTAATGTTATATATCTAGATGGTTCGTAAAAAAAGTTTCTTTTTTAAAATAAAATATGTTATAAAAGGCTAAAATGAAATCCAAAAAAAAAAGCATCAATGCAACAATGGTTACGATTTTGCCATTAACGATTCAAGAAAATGAGTGATTGGTAGGCTTTGCTAAGAAAAAATAATTCTTTGGATGGGAGAACAAAAGCTTTCAGAAAAAGAGTGCAAGATAAAATCTATTATTAAAATTATAACCAATTATTTTTTGGAGATTTTATAAAGTAAAAATACTAAAATATTTTAAATCATTTTGTTAACATAAAAAATACTCCCAAAGCATCGGAACAAACTTTAACAATAAATTAATTCAGCCCACGAACTAGAAGATAAAAAATCCTACTTATATAAACAGAAGCCAATATCCTAACCCTTTTTTTCACCTCCACCACAATTTTTGCCTTTTTTAAACTGTGCAGTCCCATAATCTCCAAAGAGGTCAAAGATTTCTCCATTCATTTAGCAACAGGGGAGAGTTTCATATGGCAGTCTAGTTTAGCAGGATAATAATGGAGAGAATTTTAATGCAAGCAAAGTATTGTTAAGTTGATGATATTTCAACTGTTTGACAATAAATTTCCATCTAAATAAAGTGGATACAGCGAATGGCAAAATAATTTAAATTAAGAAAAAAAATTCCAGCTTTTCTTTAAAATTCCCTGATTTTTCCAGGTTTTTATCCAAATTTCCCTGATTTTTCCAGTATAAAAAAATTCCCTGATAATTCCAGGTGGGTGGCCACCCTGTAAACACAGTTTAATGTTTATAAAAATTATACATCTATGAATTAATTTTGATTAATTAAAGGTATTCGCTTTATGTTCCCATTTAAAATATATTGTATACGTAAAATTTTGTCGATGCAGTCCAATTAAAATAATTTTAAAAAAAGTTTTATTTTTAACACTTTATTATTAAGGGTATTATCTATGATACAATAATTTTTTTCAGACAGAATGGTAGTTTAACCAAATTTTATTTAAACTAATTGTACATTTCCTTTTTTTTGTTACTACTTTAATTATTAATCACTCCATGTCAGATCAATCACTTTGGTGCAGAAAGATTTTAATGAAATTTGGTTAAATGGACATGCATGACAAAATTCTACCAATTTTTAATTTGAAAACTGTCTAAGTTATGGACATGTAAAACTTTCATAAAAAATGACAAACTTGCATTATTTTTTTCCTAATTTGCAGTAAAAGAAAATTTCACACCGTTGCAAAGCTAAGGAATTGACCTTTCAATCAATACCTTATTTCATCTATACCATTCTCAGATGTAAAAATACATATTAAAAAGTATATAAAATCTTTATGGCAGCAGCAGTGGGATAACCAAGTGAATAATAAGTTGCACGCTCATAAGTCAAATTTGGAACCCTTCCCTGTGTTGCGACTATGTAGTGCAGATGTTAAGCTTACCCGTCTGCGAATCGGACACACCAGACTGACCCATCTACATTTGTTGTTTGGTGAACCACCTCCTCAATGCAACACTTGTGATGTTTTACTTTCGATTCACCATATTTTAATCACTTGCCCGTATTTTAACAGACATCGTCTTGCCTTTTTTGGCAGTTCTATTTTATCTATGGGAGATTTGTTAGGTGACTCTCATCATCCGAACATTTTTGCATTTTTACGTGCTATTGGCATTTTAAATTGTATATAAGTTTATTCTGTTCATGAATTTATTCATTTTTAGAAGGATATTCTTACTTTTATACTATTTTACTGTGTTTTAACTTTGACGTGATTTTATTCCAATACTACCGTTGATTGTTTGTATATGATTTTATCAATTTTTTAATTATATTTAGGAAAATAAGTATGCACTTCAATTTTGACATGTATAAACATATTGTTTGGCGCAGCATGTCCACATTTGGATTTTGTGCCATTAAACTCTACATTCAATCAATCAATCAATACCTTATTTCACATTCCTATGCAAGGTCAAGGAATGAATGACACCCGATTTGTCTTTTGATCTTAAATATCTAGAAAACCTTTCCTCAAAAAAATGCTACAATATTCCTCTATTAATACGCCAAATTGTAGCTTGGTATATTGTCAGGAAGATTGTACAAAATTAATAAAAGTGATATGCAATGCTGCTGACTACTTCCACCTACAATGAAACTAAACCCAGTAAAACATTCCTGCGACAGCCAGCTGTGGATCATGGAGGTTAAGGCTCCACAATTTTGCCACAAACAGCATGATTTTGGCAATGTGGTCAGCACTGCAGAGGCTGCCTTTACTTCCGAGATAAGCTGGTACCCACTGATCTGAAGCTGGGTAAGCCGCCACTGGGGATCGAACCCCAGTTCTTCACAATGACAATTTAGTACCTTAATCACTGAGTCACACTTAACCCAGTACCTATGGTACCTTTCATAAAACCTAAAATTATATAGAAGTTCTTTATTTTAATATCTTTAGAGTTAGTTAAATTTAGTATTCATTTAATTAATTGATTATCATTGGTAATATCACTATTTATTGTGAATGACATACAATTCATCATTAATTTCTTATATAATTTGGGGAATCAGGATCTGAATAAAAGTGACAGCAAATATTTATACGCAGAACTGCAGATAAATGATAAAAAATATTTCAGTATGTTTTATTTTATTTTATGACCGCCGTTGAACAGTCGACCCAATTTTTGGGTTTACGACTACAAATGTTCAACGCCGTAGCCTTGTAATTTTGAACCAATCCAGAAGACAAGGAAACTCCTGGATCGGTACCCCCAGAGGTATTGATTTGTTATGGGAACATGGAGGACTTTGAGACTCGACAGATTTAACGTGCATCAGTCACCATTTACTACATGGGGAGTCTTCGACCAGCAGGCCCCGAACCCACAAACTCTTGGACATGGGCCCGGCACCCCACTGACCAGGCTATCCCGGCCTAGATTTCAGTATGTTTGGAAGAAGCAGCTTTTTTTATATAAATTTTTTTTCTTTCTTTTTTTAAATATATTTTATTATTTGAGCTAGAAAGTCCAATTAAGCATAACTCTTGTTGCTTCAATAAAATTTGACTTTTTCAGAATTACTACATTTTAGAATGGGTAGGGAAAAAAAGAAAACTTTTATCTTATGCTGCAGAGAAGAAAAGCTCTATAAAACCTTTTAAGACACCAATCAATTAATGAGATCTTAAAAATTTTAAATTATGTTCAACAAATGAGACTTATCATGAGTTTTATGAATGTTGCTTTAGCTATGAAATAAAATTTTATGATTTAACTAAAAGATTGTTCTTTTGTAGTAAAAAAAAACTATTTTTGTACAATTTTAATTCAATATTTTTTCATTTTATTTCAATATTATGCACATATTTAGCACATTCTAATTATTTAACAATTAAAGAAATTTGTAAGTAAAATTAGTGTTATAAATCATAACATATATTTGTTTAAAAAAAAAAATTTTTTTTTTCATTAAATAAAATCATCGATGAAATAAAAAAAATTTTGAAAAGAAAAAGTATTTTATAAACATTTTTAATTATAAATATTCTAAGAATTAAATAAAAAACCTAATTTTACCATCAATGATACAGGTACAATATTCTTTCAACGTATCATCTGCTGACAGTTTTCTCAACATACACTTGCCTCACACTAATATTTAAGCGAGACTTATCAATGTAGTTTTTAAAAGGTGACCACTCTTTATCTTCTGAGTCATAGTATCTAAAAGTAGTATCCTCCTGTATGATACAAGGCACAGCATGAAAAGCAAGTCTTGATTCTCCAGACATGATAACAATATCACCACTCCTTAAAAAAATGGCAGTTGGGACTTTAAATTTATTGAGAGCACCAATTAAAAATATTCCTGTTTGACCAAAACTAAAAGATATTATGGGTGCGTGAACATTTTCTTCAGAATGGTCATTATGTATACCCAGGCTAGATTTCATATTGTAATAATTAACAATAGCTGCTTCAGGATTATAATTTTTAAAACCTAAACATTCCGCTACATGCTCTGATAACTGCTTTAAACATTTCGGAAAATCAGATTTATGATCCGGATTGTATATTTTTGTATCCCAATTATGATGATAGCCAAGTGTAGTCCAGCAAAGTTTACTTAAATAGCTTTTTTCAATTAAATTACTTCCTTGTGACAGAGACCATATGTCGTCAATGTTTGAGTGATGAAGGTCTAAATTCGTAACAGATGGTTTTCGTGGGTATAGTTCAAGACATTTTCGAATCCACGTCTGTTGTCCTTTGATAAAAAAAGGATTCTTTAAATATAAAAATCCTTTATGATCTTTTAATGAATACGATTCCCATGATTTATGATCTTTTAAACCAAGATCTTGGCATAAAATACAACATTCTGAGTTTATCTTTGAGTCAAAAAAGTTATTTGTTTTTGTGACCGATAGGTTTAATATGTCTGCATCAAAATCTATAACTTTTCCATACTGCGGGGGAGGGATTTTTCTTTTATAGTATTTAAATTCCTCTTTGAAACAATCTCTCTCTGTCATTATAAGAAAATACCTATTTTGAACACTTTTAATCACCGATTTTACGTGAATTAGCTATTTATTAGGCCGAAAAAGCAATCATTTATGCACGATGGACTAAATAAATAAACAAATGACGAAATGAAAAAAAGGGTTGCCAATTTAACTTTATTTTTAGTTAGTTTAATGTAAATTATTTGTAGTTTCATCAAAGTTCCAAAGTATGATCATGGAGCTTTTGTGACATAACAAGTACTTTCATTTTATTTTATTGAGATTACATACATTTGCTGACTTGTGTGCTCAATATAGGCTTATAAGTCATTGTCAAGTAGAAAATACAGATAGAACAATACAGAGAAAGACATCACAAAGAATACATCCAGGGTTACGGTGGGATTCGAACCCGCTACCTCCACGCTTAACAGAGCGTTTGGACCGGCGATACCGCTCGGCCAGGGAGGCCCCGTACTTTCATATTTTACTATATAAGCTGTAAGCCGATTTTTTAATCTACACAAGCTTCCAAATAAGATTATTAACTGCTCAAACAGTAAAAAACCAAATATTTATATAGAAATTTGTCTTAAAATTATTGAAAAAATGATAAAATTACTTTGGAAAAACTTTTTCCAGTTTTACACTAAACAACAGATGCAATTGATGTGTGTGTTATAGCCTATTTGTAATTGTTCAAAATAATTTTTCTTTGTTAAATTATATTCCTATAGATAGCAAGTTTAAATGTTGCATATAAACTTCGTTTTTAGTACTCGAATCAAAGTGAAGCTTAACAGAATGGCAACTTTTTTAAGGGTGTTAAAAATAGATATTACCTCTGAAAAAATTGAATTATTTATCTAAGCTTGAATTTTTTCAAATGTTTCTACTCTGATACTGACTCTAAAGTACATAATTTGCCTTTATTTTTTGGGAGGTTTCTGTAACTGTACCAAAATAATTGTCAAGATTAGGTAATTTCTATGCAGTAACTGTGAAAAGCTACAAAAAAACATGCAATTCTTAAGGAGGAGTGCCCTTTAAAAAGAGGACCAACTCTAAGTGCATAGCTTAATTATTTATTTATTTTTTTTAAATATTTTCATGCTTGAAATCTCCTTGATGGTTATAGTTAGGGCGAACAAGTACCATGTGTTAATATTAAAAGAATTATTCTTCTATAATTAGTTACAGGAAATGTTATATGATTACACATTAATTTATTAACAATTAGGGTTTTTTAAATATCATTATCATTACTTAAAATTTAGGTTAGAAGATGTTATTTTAATATGATAAGAGAATTCATTTTGTTCTATGCTTGCTGTTGTTGTTCATTTACGTCACACTAGAGCTGCAGAATGGGCTATTGGCGATGGTCTGGGAAACATCCCTGAGGATGATCCGAAGACATGCCATCACAATTTTGATCCTCTGCAGAGGAGATGGCACCTTTGCTTTGGTAGCCGATGACCTGCATGCGAAGTTGAGCACTTTACGGTAGAACAGTTTAAGCAGTAACAGTAAGAGCATGCTTGCAAAGCCTAATAGTTGAAAATTCCTTTTTTGGTAGTGATTAGGCCAAAATACTACAGACCAATTCTTGTATTCGCAATAAATTAAGAATATATATTGGCATAGTGGCTTGTTTCAAGGTCACTTCAAATTTTCAGTTCACTCCATTCAGTGTTGCGTATTTTAGAACTTAGTTTGCTACTGCATGATAGTTGCCAAAATTTGGCAAAAAAGTTTTGGTGCTGAATCGGATCTGATACAAAAATCCTATGACTTAATTATTTTCTTTGAACTATTGTATAAAAGCAAGAATGAAATGAAAAATATCTTAATACTATGCTACTTTTCTTTTCTGTTCTTTTATACCTATGAAAATCAAAACGTGCATTTTTATACTTTAAAATAAAATTATATATTTCCTTTTATGTGAAGAAATTTTAATTATTAAAGTGATTAACTAGCTATGCACACTAATTTGTTAAATAACTACAAAGAAAAGTCTCCAGAATGGTCTGGAGGTTGACAAGTCCGAAAAAATAGATTTTTCCTGATAATAAGTCTTTCAGGTAAATAAATATCATAACATGCATTATTGAAGGGGGGAAGAGTAACAAATGGAGGATAAATAACATCAATTAGATTCAGCAACATTGTCTTATATGTTAAATAAATGAAAGTGAGCATAGGATAATTTGAGTTTTCTCTTTTATGAATAAAAATTCCTTACTCTGTATTTTTTTTTTTTTTTNTGTATTTTTTTTTTTTTTTTTTATGATGTTAATAATTAGCAGTGCAGATAATAAAATAAAAGTAATAAATGATTAGGCTTTTTTTTCTGGAAAAAAGCCTCATGTTCTCAAAGTAAATTAATCCAATTTAAATAAAAATAATATGTAAAACATGGAATAGAATTGAGTAGATTTTGTTAATAAAAACATTTATAATTTACAGGGAAACAAGGCTTGTATGCTGGTGTTTTTGTCAAACACAATTAATATTCACAATCTCTTTGATTTACTCCCAATTTTTTGTTTATTGACTCCTCTTATCTTTTCAACAATTTATTTATTATTCTTATTAAAGAAGAATAAGGTTTTGGAAAAGAAGCAAAAAGAAAAGAATTATTAATATCTTTTTTAACCCACTGACGATTCTGCATGTAAAAAGTCATATTTTTACCTGCTGTTTTCTCCTCATAGCAAAACCGGTTTTTCTATGTTATTAGATAGGGAAATAATGTATTGGGGAGAAACATTCTCCCATTTTCACCCATTTACTGAACCATGAGTGGTTTAACAGATTACAAACATAGAAAAAAAAATAAGAAAAAGAGATTTATTATTTCTATTGCAAAAAAGTGTCCTGTAAATAGACGTTTCCTCTGGTAAACAGATATGGGACTTTGTATATCTGACACTACTAATAGCTTAGCCTATTTATGTCTTTTTAAGAATGCAGTAACGAGAACCTTATTAACAAATGTCTATAACTTCAGTAGACTATTGATCTTGAAACTTTAAAATTTTTATTGACTTCTGAGTATATATTTTTTTAAATTTACCTTGGAGTATGTAAAACAAAAAATATATAAGGAGTAAATTTATGTAAAGCAAAAAATATATAAGGAGTAAATTTATGTAAAGCAAAAAACATATAAATAATTATACTAAAGGACCTAAAACTATTAATTTTTTGCATAAACATTTAATGACTGAGTAAGCATTAATAATAACTCAATTAGTAAAGTTTCTCTTGTTTATATTTTGATAAAATTTATCTACTTCAACTTGATTAAGCTTAGGGTCTATTCGTAGTAATAATTTTTTTTTTTAAATATTGCCATAATGGAAAGATATTCCTTTCACTATAATTTCAATTAATTATTAAATTTAAATGAACCAGTTAAGTATAAATTTCCAAAACATTTCTAACATACTAACAACCTTTTAAAAAAATGATTTAAAAAACTTAAAAGTTCAAAATTTTAGGCTAGGATATTTGTGGGCCTTTGAAATGTGAGGTCCTGAAAAAGTGTCCAATCTGTCCTTGTTATAATCAGACCCAACTTTTTCATATTTATTGAACAAATCTACCACAAGACATGTTTTTTTCCATTCCTCTTAATATATGAAGAATTTTTTATTTGACAAATTGTTAAATAAAAAATATGTCGAAAAATTTTAATCATTCGTTTTTTTTTAATCTATCGAGATCTTATTTTATGTTTATACTAAGCATGATAAGACTTAACTAAACAAAATACAATCTTCAACTAAAATGATAAAAGCTAGAAAATGAACATAAGAGAAACAAATAAAATAACAGTAATAATGTCCTGCAATTTTATTGATGGTTAAAAATCCTACCATTTTAAAAATAAATACTATAAGAACATTATGCCGGAAAAAACATACACATACTTAAAATATATATATATATATATATATACATACATACATACATACATACATACATGTATATAAGTTCAAAATGTAGAGAAAACATGAAAAAAATTACAGAACAATGAAAAAACGAAAAAAGAAAGAAAAAATTTTATTCTCTTCATTTTTTTTCTTCTTGTCCTTTTTTTATTTATTGAGGAAGTCGGCCACTAAAAGTGGGTTTTCTAGAATGTCCTTCTTGTCCAGTCCAGGATATGTTGAGGAGAAGCCTGCATGTTGTGGCACCTGGGGCAGTTTGATAAGATTTTAACACTACCCTTGAAAGAAAGAGACTTAAGGTGGCTGCTGGTAAGCGCCATCTGATCCTTGCGGTTGCATCGAATGTCATTAATTTATTTATTATGCTAGATATATATATGTATATAATATATATAGAGTGAAATGTCTGTTAAGCTAGCACCATAAATTGTTTTTAGCATAATTGCAATGATATATAAATAATCTATAATAACTATTCAAACTTAAAATTATAGTATTAACATTACAAAAAAGAAAAAAATAGATGAAGTTGGATGAATGATCTTTTTCGGAAAATATCAATTAAGTATCAGTTTCTACATTATCACTCTCCACATCATTATTTGTGACCATTTCAACAATTTTTCCCATATTTGAATCATTCTTTCTACATTCAATATTCTCATCAATGTTTAAAAATAATCACTTTTGATAACACTTTTCCATTTTCACACCATTTATATATAAGTGCAGTGTGAAAAATAAGTAAATAAATGGACCTCCCTAAATAACTTTCAGGCGTCAGATCGTCTTGTTCTACAACTCAATCTTAATGGTTCAAAAGGATGATCTCAAATATGCTGATTTATTTGTGCAGAAAATATTTTAAGTTTCGAAAATCAGACACAAAATCTTAAGTACTTTCTCTAAATAGACATGCCTTTTTTGACGAATTCGGATTTCTTACCCTCAAAACATAGGGGATAGCCGCAATCTGGTAAATGTGGTTCTAATAGTTTGCTCAGAAGAGCAGTCCAAAATTTTACTTTTTGCATATTTACTATTATCTTGAACTTTTTAAGGGAATTGAAAATTTGTTACGCACAGTTGTAAAATTAATTTATCCAAAGATAATTCCATGCAAAATATACCTTTTAATAAATATTTATTTTTTAATATAATAATAGCCAAAAAAAATTTTAATTTGTAAGGTATAGAAATTGTTACATAATTCTAAGGAATACAATTTTGTATTTTGGCATTTAAAATTACATTCTTTGAAATGATATAAAAATTTATATACCTTACGTCTCAAAATTTTTCGGTTTGTTATTAAATTAAATACAATAAAAGTGAGAAATATTTACTAAAAGTTATATTTTACGTGGGATTATCTTTTTTTTATTGTGTGTATTTCTTGAAAAATTTTAAAAATTGTCAAAAGCTGAGGGTGTTTCTTCCATTATTGTGGGATTGTGTATATATGCACTCATACTACTTCATTGAAAATCTTGAAATTATGTGAAAAACTGTATTAAGAAATTATTTTTAAAGCATTAAAAACATTTATTGTAAAAAATATAAAATTAATCAATTTACTTCCTTAAGGTATTCGACCGCAGCTAAGGAGCCTGTTGTGAAAGGGACCATTGCCAAAAAAATACCAACCTTTGTTAAGTTACAAAAGGACAAAACTTATTCCTGGTGTTCTTGTGGTTTAAGTAAGAAACAGGTAAATTTCGATTTTTCATAAGTTTGGTTTATATGTTTTTAATTGGGTATATTGTTAGTTGCCTTTGTTAATTGGTTAATTTTTATTTAAGTAATTTTACTTATATTGAAAGCACTGGAAATTAAAATTGCACCTTGGTCTTTTAAAAGGGTTTTTTTTTTCTATCTATTCAAATCTTGAGTTTTCAAATTATAGTATTTTATTTTTCCAAAAATGTTTCTTTATTCTTATTATTTTATTTGTTGATACATAAATGTTTATAATATGCATGTGTTTATATTTAAATTCTGTAAAAAAAAATTTATGTTTATGATATTTTCAGTTTTCCAGCAAATTATGGAAGTTGATTCAGAAACTAATTTTTAAAATTGTAATTTTCTATTTAATATTAATGTGTTTTTAGTCAATGCTTATTAGCTGTTTGATAGGAATTTATAACTAAATAATTGTAATAGATTTGAGGCACGTGGGGTACATTGTGCCCAAAAAGAAGAAAATTGGTTTTTAAATAAAATAATGTGAAATCACCAGCTAGCCATAATATTTAAGTTAAATTTAATATTTAAAGAAAGTTACATAATAATTAATTAGTAATAAACATCAAAATGGTAGAGTACGGCACATCCACAGCGACATTCACTAAGCCATATGTAAAGCAGACTGCGAGGGAAGAAGAGTTTTTCTCCCTGCATTCCAGGGTTGCCACAGTCAAGTCCTCGGCCAATTGGCGGTCTTATCATATGAGCTATTGCCCATTTGGCGTCGCCGCCGCACACTCCCTTAGCAGTGTCAAAGAAAGGTGACGTAACGTCGGGGTGGGGGGTCGATTGCACCACCCGACCACAACGAGTTGTTTGTTTGTCCGTTTTAACACTGGAACTTGTCAAAACTTTAGGTGTTTCGGCCAGAAATGCTGGTTTGAGCCTATCAATCGAGATTGTCTGTCTTTTCCCTTTAACGCAGCTCAAAAGTAATTTCATGTCGTTTAAGGACTTTGAACGGTCCGTTATACGGCACTTGGAGGGGTTTCCTGACCCCGTCATGGCGCACAAACACATAAGACGTTACTTTGAGTCCTGGGTGAATAAACGTAGTTCTTGACCATGACTGGAAGTTGGTACCGGGCGTACGCAGGCAAAGTATCGTCTAAGATCCTCCAGGACTTGCTTGGGCGAAGACTCTGCAGGAGTGGGATCAAAGAATTCACCTGGAAGGCGTATGCTCTTTTCATAGACGAGCTCAGCAGTTGTCGCTTCAATGTCCTCTTTGAACACCGAGCGAAAACCCAACAATATCGTTGGAAGGGCGGATGCCCATTGGTCAGTGTTGTAGGCTTTTAAGCTTGCTTTTAAGGAACGATGAAATCCTTCAATTACTCCATTTGATTGCGGGTTATAAGGAGAAGTTCGAATTTTCTTTATTACCAACAGCTGTGAAAGTTCACGAAGCAGTCCGCTTTCGAATTGCCGTCCTTGGTCTGTTGTAATAACAGTTGGACAACCAAATCTCGTTATCCATTGGTTATAAAAAGTCTGCGCTATGGTATTAACTGTTATATCTGGTATTGGTACCGCCTCAGGCCATCTTGTATTTCGATCTATCATTGTTAAACAATAGTAATTACCATGAGAAGGAGAAAGAGGGCCAACGAGGTCGAGATAGACGTGATCGAACCTCTGCGACTGGTCTGAAAATTTCCCTAACGGTGTTTTAGTGTGTCGCGTTGTCTTGGACTTTTGGCAAGGAATACATTGCCGAGCCCAGTTCACGCAATCTTTTCGGATGGAATGCCAAACAAACCGAGAACATATTAGCTTAGAAGTCACGCAGTACCCGTTGATAAGTCGCAGTAAATAGGTATATCACAATGTGATAAGGTAATTTTTTTCAATTGCAAGACTTCAGAATTTTCCGGCAAATTTTTCAATTCCGAATCGGTTCGCTGCGCTTTAGCTAGACCTTCGTAATCTACCGGGCTGGGCATGCTTATACTCTCGATTCGCGAAAGCACATTAGCGGCAATATTCTCGGATCCTTTTATGTGGCGTATATCAGATGTGAACTGAGATATGAAATCTAATTGTCTAGATTGTCGTGGTGAATATTTAACTTGGCGCTGACTGAGTGCGAATGTCAATGGTTTATGATCGGTTAGCAATGAAAAATTCTGCTCTTCTAACATATGCCTAAAGTGCTTAATTGCCTCATATGCTGCCAATAGCTCTCGGTCATAGGCGCTGTAATTTCTTTCTGTTTACGAGAGTTTTCTGGAAAAAAATGCGAGGGGTTGCAAATTTTCGTTAACTAGTTGTGACATTGCCCCGCCAATTGCAAAATCTGACCCGTCGACTTGTAAAATTAATTGCGCGTCTTTCGTAGGGTGAGCTAAAAGAACTGCGTTCGCAACTAATATTTTGCAATTTTTAAATTCGTCTTGCACTGCTGTTGACAAAACAAGCTTCGTTTTATCGTTTTTCTTTGTTCCCTTTAAGTAAGACGTTAAATGTATCTGATTTTGGGCTACATTAGGTAAAAATCTACGGTAAAAATTTAAGAATCCTAAAAATCTCTGAAGATCTTTAATTGAATCATTAATTTAATTTATTTAATTAAGTGGAAAATTAAGGATCAGCTCGACTTTGTTCGGTAGGGGTTTAGTTCCATTTTCATTAAGTGTCCTAAAAAAGAAATTTCGGTAACGCCAAAAACACATTTAGCCACATTAATTGTCAGACCATACGAGTTTAATCTTTCAAAAACAATATGTAAGTGAGCTTTATGCTCGTCATCTGTTACACTAAATATCAAAATATCTTCCAGGTACACGTATCAAAATTTTAAGTCGCCAAAAACTTCATTCATAAACCTTTGGAAGGTTTGCGCAGCACCACAAAGGCCAAAATTTAAAAACGGAAATTCGAAAAGACCGAATGGTGTGCAGACCGCAGTTTTCGGAATATGGTCTGGGTGTACCATAATGTGATGATAAACACGAACGATATCGATTTTTGAATAAATTTTCCTTCCGCTCAGCGTATTATTAAAATCTTGCAAATGAGGGATAGGATAACGATCCAGCTCTGTACGAGCATTTAATTGACGATGGGCGTATGTCACCAGAGCTTTTTGAAACGACATGAATAGGTGATGACCACGCCGATTTTTATGGTCGGCAAATACCCTGCTCAATCATGAATTGAAATTCTTTATTTACCTCTTCATATAATTTAGGGCTTAATCATCGTGGTTTGCTGTGTACGGGAGATCCATTCGTGGTTAACATTACTTACAGTGGTTAACATTACTTAAATTAGCTTTCACTTTTAATAGATCCGGAAATTCTTTAACGATATTGAGATATGGTGAATCCTCAGCGATAAGCTTTACCGAATAGTAATTGACTCGATTAGAAACTGAACCAGTGCTGGATAATTTTGTAAAATGGATATCTAGTTCTTTCGTGAGATAGACGCTCAACCTGCTTACTCAAAGCAGCCATTTCGCTACGTAAAGCCCCAAGCTCTCCTAACGGAGAGGAAATATTGTTGGGGTTGGGGGGTATGCAGGAGTAGATTGCCCCACAGTAAACACGTGATTATTTGAGGATGTGCGCACTTCTGAAATTTTGTCGGCCATATTCGCCAAATTATCGAGTGATTCGAAGCTGATAGATAATATCGCTTGCATTTCGGATGGCAATCTTTGCAGCCATAACGTTTTCAGAAATTCATCTGTAATACAGTTCCCTCCTAATTCTCTAATTTTTCGTAGCAGATGAGACGGTTTGTCATCTCCTAAATGGAGTTCGGAAATTAGTCTGCGGATTTGTTCATGCTCTGAATCTGAAAATGCAGTTATTATTCTGGCTTCTAAGGCCGCGTACTTATCTAATGCGGGAGGGTTAAATAAAATGTCGGAAACATCCGATAACGTTTCAGGATCAATAGAAGAAATGAGATGATTGTACTTAGTGATATCACTATTAATTTTAGCGAGGGCTAAATTACTTTCTACTTGAATAAACCACAGTTTAACATTATTTTTCCACAACGGCGGAATTTTAACCGCAACATGCGACACTTGAGACTCTGTAGTCAGTATGGCAGAGTCGGTATTTGTGTGATCCTCTGACCCGAGCATTTTTTAAGAAATATAAGCATAAATTGATAACTGAAAACACTTCAATTATGCCTTACTGTCAAATGAAATTTATAATGCTTTAAATAATGTTATTGAATCATAATAGAAATTTAAAAGTAGCTTAATAATCCGTTGTCGGATTGAAACCAAACAGGTAAGGGGAAGTTTTAATAATGCATAAATAACCAAAAATTAAAGCAATAAATAATAATAATAAAATAGAGCATAACGCAATTACAGACCAATCGCAGATAGGAAAAAATAATCGATCACATACCTGTAAATTTCCGCAATGAAAAGATAATCCTCATGTGTATCCATGTGCATATAATTGAAAATAGAAAGAAAATAAATAGAGGATAGCGATTAAATTTCATTACGTAATGTATTTTTATAAAAATTAGGCATAGCTGTTGCGTTTAAAGAAAGATTATGACAGATTGAGTAAAAAAATAAGAGGAAGCGAGAACAGAATTAAGGGTCACCAATGAGGCACGTGGGGTACATCGTGCCCAAAAAGAAGAAAATAGGTTTTTAAATAAAATAATGTGAAATCACCAGTTAGCCATAATATTTAAGTTGAATTTAACATTTAAAAAAAGTTACATAATAATTCATTAATTAGTAATCAACATCAAAATGGTAGAGTACGGCACATCCACAGCGACATTCACTGAGCCATATGTGAAGCAGACTGCGAGGGAAGAAGAGTTTTTCTCCCTGCATTCCAGGGTTGCCACAGTCAAGTCCTCCGCCAATTGGCGGTCTTATCATATGAGCTATTGCCCATTTGGCGGTGCCGCCGCAGATTCTATACAACCACATTAATCATAATTTGTATAATTATTTATTTTTTTTTGTTTATTAGTTCAAAATTCAAATATCTCAAATAGGAACTTTTTTGTCATAAATTTTGCTGAAAAAGATTTAAAAATTTTAAAAAAAGGAACTACTTTAATGTTTATTTATTTATTTTTTTACTCTTTTAGTTCTATCTGACATACAGTAGATAAGTAACTAAGCTTCTCATTGTATGGGACTAGTAATAATTTATTATATGTGGATTTGATTATTAATTTTATTCTTGACCGTGTTTTGTATTCTTAACTGTAGGGGGCAGTATTCAACGAAGTTATTTCAACTTCCGATCGAAGATTCGCTTGTATTAATCTCTATTTTTATTTATTTTTTTTACATCCTCTTTCAACCAATTTTTTAACATAATTATTTATTTTCGATTTCATTTGTAAGTGGTGACAGTTGTTCTACTTTCGGATGCATTATGCACAGAAGCGCTAATTTGTTATCTGAAATTAAGATTTTTAAATTCCCTAAACACCCATCATGCCAAATTCAATGGAGTAATGCATTAAAGAGGAAGGACTAGACTCCGTCAGATCATAGTGTAACTTGCTGTGTACACTTTTCAGAAGGTATGTATACATTCAAAAATATGTTAGCGATTAAGTAGAATAAGTTTCTAATGAAGTGAAACTCCTACTACATAGTGATGCACAGAAGTTTACAAAACTTTCTCATTTCTAAATTGTTTGCCTTACTTTTATGTTGACTCAGTTACTGGTAGCATTAATGTCTTTTTTTATAGTTATGATCTATTTATTTCTCTGTTTATGAAGCTTGTCAACTTGATAGCAATCATGTTGTTATTATTTAGCATAATGACAAAAGTGTTTCTACAAAGTTTAAGTTTTTTTTTTCCTTCTTATACAATAACACGACTCAAAAAATTCAAAACAGCAGAGTAAAGCGAAATTGGGACGTCAAAAAAAAAGAAAAATAGTCACTTTCTGGTATGATATCAGAGGAGGATAGTGAATACGTATGTGTATGTGACTTGACTCCAGCTTTATTTTTTTCTTTGCAGCCATTCTGTGATGGTTCACATAAGAATGACCCTAAACAGCTGAAGCCTATTCGCTTCACAGTGGAAAAAGATGGAAAATACCTGTTGTGTCGATGCAAGCAGACAAATAATCGACCTTATTGTGACTTAAGTCATGTTAAAACCTGTAAGTTACTTTTATAATAGCAGCATTGGTTTCCAAATAAGCTCAAATAAAAATATGCCTTACTTAGAGAAACCTAAAATTGTCAGACTATTTGATTTTAGGAAAAAAATCAGGGAATAAAAGAGCCAAACGAGAAAATTCTTGCTGCAAACCTGGAAAATAGCCACTTTCAAAATTAACTGTAACAATAAATAGCCTATGAAGTTCAAAATAAATAAGTTTTAACATTTACTTTCTTTATTTCTTGTCAAAATTCTGTAGCAACATTATTAAATTTTTGAACTATTTAAATTAGAATATTAAAAATTTGAAGTAAAATGAATATTTAAAAGAATTAGATTATAAATAGAGTAAAATTTTAAATAGAATAATATTTTAACAAAATAAAATTATTAAAATAAAATCATTTTTAAAAAATACTTGTTGTTCAACAATTTCTTGTTTCAATTTTTTTTAAATATAACCATATTTGCAGTTCTATAATCCTTTTTTTTTTTACAAATTAATCTTTCTGTTTATATTAATTTTATTTCTTAACCACAAGTTAGATGTTTATGGAGAACTGTATAAATCTAAGCACAGATATTGCTCGCAGTTAGAATTTGTGATCAGACTTCTGTGTATTGAGTATCTTCTTCAGAGGACATTTAAATATTAAATTTTAAAATTATGAATTTTACGTTTTCGAGACTTTTCGTTATTTATTTTGTTTCATAGAAAAAATTCGAAAGACAAATTAAGACCTGATATTATTTATCAAAAATAGTTATTAATTTTCAGAAAAACTTTTACCTATGCTTAAGGTGTTAATTGCCCTTTGAGTTAAGTTAAAAATTAGAAAAATTTCTGAATCGAGCATAAAAATCTTTTTTCAAAACCTACAAATATGTTATAAGCTTGTAGTTTAATAATAGTACGAAAAAATAAAACTCGTGTGAATAAAAAAGAATATTTCTTCTTCAAATGCACTACAGGCTAAACCAACTCAATAAGCTTCCTCCAATTCAACGGATGGTCAGCAAAGAATATTGACCTATAATGTCATAAGGCCGATTCCATCCCGTAAAAAACTCTCGGTTAGAGATCATAAAAGCAAAGAATGGATGGTGTTTTCAATAGGAATGTAAACAATAACAATCTCGAGCTCGGCACCTACTCTAGTTCCGGTTAAAAAGTTTGCAGCTACTTACTACATGTTATTCTGATAGGCGATGTTTTCAAACGGATAATTTTGTTTTCAATAAAAGAAATAAATTAGATAATTTGTGAGCTCAAATCTGCCGTATTTCATAAGATATTAATGTTATTATGTAATTCTGGGGAGTTTGGAGTGAAAATTTGTTTTAGTTACTTTGTTATTTATTATTAAAAAAGGTGAAATGGTTGCTAGATTTTGAATATCTCGCTTTTTTGGCAGTCTTGATTTGGCCTCTTTCTATTTGTTTATTACTGTTTGTTAGTGTTGGAAGCTGTGCACCATCTTACGTTAGTGTTAACACTTTTGGCATTGTAAACACAAGTATTGTTAGCATTGTAAACACAAGCAATAAAGTAATAAGTAATCAAATACATTGTTTGCAAGAATCTCAAAACACAATGATGCCAAATGGCTTTAAAATACAACGGAAACAGTAACCCAGAAATTTAGACAGTCCTGAGCTTGCAGCGTTCCCTAGTGTCGAAAACACCATCCATATTTATTAAAACTTTTATTGTGTTTCCAACGCTTGATGGCGGGGGGTTTGTCATTTCCGAAAAGTATTGCCATAGTTTTTTATGATGTTTTAAGAAGTTTTGATTATTATTCTGTAATATAAGGGGAAGAGATTTTTCTTATTTTTTGCTGATAAAGAGAAGGAATAAGTAATGCTTATGCAAGAATAAAAATTTACCTTTTATCGTAAAACGGAGTCGTTTGTAAATTAACATTAATACACTGGTGTGAAAAACTTAAGCAACTAGTGGTTTTTCGGCCACAGCTTCCCAACGAAGTATAAGATAGCTATGAAATTGCAGTATAATATGCACGTAATTCAGTAGAAAGATTATTTGTATGCAAATTATAGAAATAAAACGTCGTAGGTGATGTAACTGTGCGTAAGCCTTGTGGGTCGGCGCGCTCAGGTCAAAGCTGTGATAAAAGGATGAAGAGCACCGTAGTTAAAGACATTCGCTGCAAGTGCTAGTGATTTGTTTTGTGAAACATGTCTTCAAGAAATCATTTAGACGACTTTACTCGAGGAAGAATGATTGGGAAGCTTGAGGAGGGGCGTAGTGTGACCAGTGTCGCCGAAGAGTTCGGGATCAACAAAAGTGTTGTTTCTCGTGCTTGGAATGCCGTTAAAACTACTGGTACAGCTGTTCGGAAGGTTGGTGGTGACCGTCCAAGGAAAACAACACCAAGAGATGACCGTTACATTGTCCTCCAGGTGAAAAGAAACTGTTTTCAGTCAGCGAGCGCCATATCTCAGCAACTGTGCACAACCACAGGACGACAAGTATCAAGATTTACAGTAGCCAGACGCCTCCACAAAGGTGGCTTATTTGCTAGACGTCCTGAACGCTGCATACCTTTAAAAGTTAGCCATCGGCGGCACCGTTTAGAGTGGTGCAGAGAGCACGAAACTTGGACACCTCATCAATGGAGTCGCGTCCTCTTCACAGATGAGAGTCGTTTTAGTGCTACAAGCGATTCTCAACGTCAGTTGATCTGGAGAGAGGTTGGAGCTCGATTTCATCCCAATAACATCGCGGAAAGAGATCGTTACGGTGGTCCTGGAGTTGTCGTCTGGGGTGGCATTATGTTGAACGGGCGGACTGAGCTTCAGATCTTCGACCGAGGTTCTGTAACTGGAGACCGCTACTGCAGTGAGGTAATCCTACCCCATGTGCGTCTGTTCCGAGGGGCCATTGGACCAGACTTCATTTTTATGGATGACAATGCCCGGCCACACCGTACTGCTAATGTTCAAGAGCTACTGGAAAGTGAAGATATCACACGAATGGATTGGCTGCTTACTCTTCAGATCTAAATCCCATAGACAGGGTTGCCACAGGCTACTAAAATGCAACTATTTGCTACTATTTTCGACCTTATGGCCACTTTTTTTTCCTGAAAAGGTTAAAAAAGCAACTATTTTCTGGAATAGGCGACTATTATAGGAGACTTTTTTTACTCTTGGCGAAGTTTTTTCGCAAAAATGAACGTTACTTTTCAGAACGTTAATTAAAAAAAGCAAACTTTAAAGGCAAAAATAGCAACTAGTTTCAGGAATAGGCGACTATTAAGAGATTTTTTTTTCTCTTGATTCTTTTATTCTTGATTCTTATTCTTCTTTTCTATTAAGAGATTTTTTTTTTCTCTTGGCGAAGTTTTTTCGCAAAAATGAACGTTACTTTTCAGAACGTTAATAAAAGAAAGCAAACTTTTATACAATCATTTATTTCCAAAGAGCCATAAATTTAAATTTCCATTGGATTTAATAAAGTACTTCTTATGTTCTCTCTGAGGGGCAGTTTTGTTATTTTTAATAGTTTTTTCCTTCTATTAACATTCATATTCTATTGTAATTCGACTTTTATTTAGGTACCTATTTTCCAATATGTATACCTTTTATATTAATACAAAACTTTTTTTTAATTGGAGCATAGTTAGGACTGGGCGATAAATCGATGTATCGCGAAATATCGATTTAATGCATATATCAGTAGGTCGATGTAGTGACTTTCGTTTTAGGCGATGCATCAGAAATCTGATTTAAGCCACCGAAATTAGATTACAATCGCGGTTTAACAATTTAATATGCAAGGATCCTTGACTAGGCTAACGCTATTACCGCCGTAACGAAGACGATTTTGATTTCGTCTAGCTGCAGGGATGTAGTAGCGTTTTGCTATTAATATGATGTTCGTTTTGTGATGTTGAATGACGAAGAGCGAATTGAATCAGAACTCCCGGTTTCGTGCGAGGATCATCGTTGTAATATAGAACGCAATGCATAGTTTCTTTATGTCCATTTTTGTCTTTGGGATTTTGCGTTTTTTGAAGTTTATTTTGAATGGGACTTAAGTCATTTTGCGATAGTTGTGCATTTTATTTCGTCGGAAATAATTGTCGGGTTTCTTGCAAATTATTTTCAGTGAGACTTTTGCAGCGATCCTTTCGTTCTGCATTATTTCATACCATTTTTTTTTCTGTCTGGGTTTAACGATTCTTGTCAATTATTTTTAGTAGACCTACTTTTACTTTGCGATTGCATAATCGCTGTTATCTTAAATTTTTGTTCTGAACTCAATACATCAAATCATTGATTTTTTTCAATTGTTTTTTATTTTAAGCGATACAATTTAATAGGGGTATTTTGTATTTAACTTTGTTATAAAAAGTTAGTTTTTTTAAATTTATTAAATGTTGTTAAGTATAATAATTTGATTGTTTTTCAACCAATAAATGCTCAGTCATTTTTAATTATAAAAAAATTAAGACAAAGCTTACCTTTTTTTTAATTTGCTTTTATTTTTGAGAAAATGAAAACAAAGTTTTAAAAAAATTTGGCTATTAGTTAAAACAATTTTTTTTTAATTAAATAAAAAATTTAGTAATGTTTTGACGTTATTAATAATTTAGCATAGTACTTTAAGTATTTTTTTTAAATTTTTATTAAAATTCTTTCAATACTTGTTTGTTTTATAATTTGTTCGATAGTCAGTATCATTTTTAGACAAATAAATCTTTGGTCGATTTTATTTTCAAAAATGAAAATAATAATAAATAAGTTAAATTATTTTTACATTTATTAAGTACAGAATTTGACCATTAGTTAATACTACTTTTTATTATTTTAAATAAACAAATAAAAAAGGGGCTAATGATGTTTCAAAAGCATGTTTTTTTTTTCAACAAATAATAAAAAATAAAAAAAATTTCTAAAGTAAACATTTCTTTGGTTTGTTTTCCACTTTCGTTTTTTTTCTTCTTTTAATTTTTAATGCATGTATGTAAAATAATTTGTTACAGTATTATTATTTTTAAACCAATAAATCTTAAATCATTTTAATTTAAGAAAAATGAAATAAAGCTTGGGTTTGCTTTTACTTAGACTTCTTTATTAATTTAATTGAAAAAATTGAGCAATGATATTGATGTCATAGTAAAATATGTTTAGAATTAATCTTTTCTTTTGTACTAGATTTATTTCTTTTTATTTGTTTTTGATTGATTTAAAGATTTCCCATAGGTAATTTTTGAACAAATGCTAAATTGCGATACATCACTATATCGTGATGTTTAACTGACGATGTATCACGATTTGAAATTTCTGACATCACCCAGTCCTAATAATAGTATTTGACAATTAAGCTATAATTTTAGTTATTTGGTTACTATTTTTGATAAATTTTTGTTCCTGTTCAGGCAACTATTTTCATAGTTTTAGGCAACTATTTTCATGTTTGAGGCTACTAAAAGCAACTATTTTTGTTCATTTTTTACTGTGGCAACCCTGCATAGAGCATGTGTGGGACGCATTAGGGAGACGTCTTGCGACACGACAGTATCCTCCTGGTAACACCCATCAGCTGAAAGATGCGTTAAAGGAGGAATAAAGACGTTTACCCCAAGAACTCCTGGGTAATCTGGTGCTTAGCATGGAGAGACGATGCCAAGCAACAATTACAGTAAGGGGAGGGCATATCCCATACTAGGGAACATCTACCAGTTGTACTTACGCTTCTTCAGGCAATCATGTGTAACGCCACTATACGTCAAATAAAGCCTTTTTTTGTTCCATACCCTACTTTAAGCTTTATATTCATTTCTGCGCCATTATTCTTTTACCATCGTTTAAGTACAAAATAATGTACATCATATTCAAATTTCATGTCAATCGGATGATTTCTTGTAGAGTTATGACAAAAAACGCACTTGTTGCTTAAGTTTTGCACACCAGTGTAGAACATTGCTGGAAAGACTTTATATGTGTCTGATTTCGCAAATTAATAGTTAGTACTAATTATGTAGCATATTTGAGGTCACCCCTGGAACTATAAAGAATGACACTTAGTACATGAAAATCCGATCAGTAGAAGAAGAGGAGTTATTCAAGAGATCTTTTTTTTTGTGTATTGTATATAGTGTTTAGACCAGGGATGGGAACCAATGGCACGCGTGCCATTTATGGCACCCGACACAATATTTCGGGCACGTCACCGATCACATTTGTTATTACACAAATGGTATTACACTATGAAGCATATGTAACAATTAAATTAAAATTCACAAAAAACGTACAAAATAATGAACAATTATTAATAAAAAATTAACAAATAATGTTAAAAAAAAACAATTAATAACCATAAAAAACAAGCTAACAATAAATAACTAGCAAAAAAATTAACAGTCCTGCTTAAACTAACATCTTACAACCTAATATAAGTTATTTGTCATCTAATCTGCAACAACAGAAGTCACACTGATGTTACTTTAAGTTGAATTACGCCGTATAACTGAGACATTGCAAAAAAATTTTTTCAATGTAAATAAGGAGTTTTGTGTTGGTAGTATTTAGTATTATTATTTTCCCAATAATCACGAAGTCAAAATTATTTGACGGCACGTCTATGACCTCATCAGGCAATTTTTTAGAAAAAATGGCACGTTGGTTTATAAAGGTTCGCCACCCCTGGTTTAGACCATTAGAAATAATTGGTTTAGAGCTGATTGTTACCACTTGTTGTAAATTTTCTTTCTTTCTTTTAGTTATTCCTGAAAGTATCAGAAAAATGATGAACATTAAATTGTAAGTGGCAGCAGTTGCTTTAGTTTATGAAACTTTGTAATTTTGTTGAAATTCATGTAAAAATCTACTAAGTTTGTTGTTAGAAAATAAAATTTCTAGATATTTGTATCGTTTTATTTTTTACTTGTTCTAATTTAAAACTATTTTTGAATCTAATAAAAATGTATGCTTGGTCTTATATTCAATTAGAAGATTCGGCAACATATGAAAAGCGAACTATCTACGAAGTACACACACACGCAAGTCAACTCAATAAAAAAATTTTAAATAATTTTTATTTATAGCTAAAATCCTAAAAATGCAATTACATTATTTTAAACAGCTGTTAGTTTCGAGTAAGACATATTTTGATAGTTTTCTTCAGGGAGATAAATAAATGAATCAAAATTCTGTTAGATTCTTTTAACGCAATTAATAGACTGAAAAGATTCATTTTTCTAAAACAATAAAAAAGATTCATTTTTTTTTCTTCAAAAATGCGTTGTTGTTTTTTTTTTTGTTTTTTTTTGTGAAGGCTTGTACTTGAATCAGCAACTCTCTAACTTATAAAGTTTGGTTGAAAAAGAAAATTATGATAAAAGCAAATAGCTACAGAAATGCTTATTTTATTTTATTTTTTTATGGCCAAAATTCCCACGTGTGTCATAGCGAAAATAAAAATATGAGTTAAGAGCTACAAAAAAGACTAATCTGTTAAATAAAAACACTGAAAATTTAAAAAAAAAAATTTTTTTGAAAAAAATTATTTTAAATATATACTGATTCTTTCATTGCTTTTGAGGATGAACATTCATTTAGGAAATTTAAGATTATATATTAAAAAAGTAAAATTTTATTCAATAAATTAAAGAAATTTCCTTATCAAAAATATAAGCTCATAACGTCTGTGTGATTGTTTCATAATTCCTCTAAACCATTGGTTCTCAACGGGGGCGATACCGCCCCCCTGGGGTCGTTTGGAGTATGTTGAGGGGCGGTGAACTTGTTTTGGGCGGTAGGGGGTGTTGGATATGTTTTGGGCGGTAGGGGGGCGATGAGCATGTTTTGTCATTATAATTCAATTTTAAAACAAAAAAAGCTATTAAATTAAGATTTATTTAATAAATAAAATTAATATTAAAGAAAAAAAAGATTAAATTAATATAATAAATAAAGATTATCCGATACACCATTTGTACCATCAATAAAACAAACTTATACAACTCCTATTCTCCGATCCGAGTCAACACAGTTTAGCGCATGAGTCAGTAGTTCTTGCCTCTGACTCATTCAAGTCATTTGGTGGAAATTGAAGTGCAGATCAGTATGAATTTTTGATTTGACACATATTTCTTATGATGATTTTCGTTAGCTTCCGCACAGTTTTCTCTCTAGTTTCGATTAGATCTCATAGTTTACTTGGCCAGGTACGTGCGCGAATTAGTTTTTATCATAAATTATTTATTAATTTTGAGAAATAGTTGATTTTCTTTTATGCTTTGCATTTTGCTGCCACCAACAATGTCGGTTAACAAAAAGAAGTATCATCAATACAGTGCCACGTTCTTGAAGTTGGGATTTGTTCAATCATTGTTGAACTCTCAACTACCCATGTGTTTACTTTGTACCCATATGTTTACTTTGTGTTAAGTTTTATCTAATGAGGTAATGAAATCTTGTTAGCAGGAGCATTTGAAAAAAAAAACGCAACCTGACAAACAAAATAAAGATTTGTCATTTTTCATGAACATCTTTTTCCATGTTCCAACCTCATCACAAAAATGCGACGATGGTTTGATAGCTTCTTATAATATATCAAAATTTATTGCTAAATCTGGGAAAGCTCATACCATCGGAACAGAATTGATACTGCCGGTTTAGAAATAGTTTTACACCATCTAGCTGCATCCACTGTGATAAAAAAAAATATCACATAAGCAACGATACAGTGCAGCGACGAAATGATGAGACGGCAGAAGACGTTGAAATTTCTTTAAGCAAACTTTTGATATTCAACGAATTTTCCCTTCAAGTTGATGAATCAACCTTGCCAGGTAATGTAGGCTCAACTGTAGGCATAGGTCCGGTTTGTAAAGATAGGAAAAAATATTCAAGATATGCTTTTTGCAAGAAGCTTGATTGTAGATATCAAAAGTAAATCTATTTTTAATACTGTCAAAGACCATTTTAAAGAGAAAAACATTCCTCTTGTGAATATTATGTCTATTGCCCCTGATAGGCTCCTGCAATGGGGGCCGACATCGCCCTTTTGGAAAGATAGGTACCAGATATTTTTAGCCGTTCACTGCGTGATTCACAGATAGCATTTTGTAGGAAAAAATCTCAGCGACCGTTTGCATAAATCATTGCAATATGCCATGTCTGCTATGAGCAAAATTCACAGTAATGCTCTCTACGATCGATTATTCAGACAGCTGTGTAAGAAGAACAATGAAGAATTCAATCGCTTGCTACTATACACCGAGATTCGCTGGTTTTCCAAAAGCTTCTGTCTCAATAGGCATTGGAATCTTTTCGACTCTATGCTTGAGTTCTTCGGAAACAGAGATGTATCTCTGAGAGACAGATTGCTGGAATTTAAGAAAGACTTTGGCAGATTTATCTGCAAAATTTAAGGGTAATAATTTACATCTTCAAGACAACGAGCTCAATTTGATCCTTACAAAATCAGTTATTTCTGCCTTCTTAAAAAAGCTCATTTTGTGGAAGCAGAATTTTGGTTGGAATGAGTTCAGCCAAGCAGGAGAAATTCGCTCTGATGATGCTCAAGAATATTGTCAACACCTTGACTCGTTGTACATGGACTTTTCTGACCGTTTTAAAGATGTTTTGTTCCCTAGAAGTGCCTCAATGGGCTTATGGGTTCTGAACACTTTTGTGAATATTGAAACAGCAGAGGTTCAGATTTGGTCGAACTTTTAACTAATGAAACTTTGAAATGGTGATCGTCTCACAGAATTTTTGCTTAAAGGTAACGTCAGTCGTCTCTATCCTGGACTGTAGACTACCATTAAAA